>NW_012106031.1:1626473-1674381 GCF_000951045.1 Mandrillus leucophaeus | reverse complement strand
GAACTCAGCTCAGGACCAAGTGGACCTAATAGACACCTACAGAGCTCTCCACCCCAAATCAACAGAATATACATTCTTCTCAGCACCACATCACACTTATTCTAAAATTGACCACATAATTGGAAGTAAAACACTCCCAGCAAATGCAAAAGAACGAAAATCATAACAAACAGTCTCTCAGACCACAGTGCAATCAAATTAGAACTCAGGATTAAGAAACTCACTCAAAACCATACAACTACATAGAAACTGAACAACCTCCTCCTGAATGACTACTGGGTAAATAACAAAATTAAGGCAGAAATAAATAAGTTATTTGAAACCAATGAGAACAAAGACATGATGTACCAGAATCTCTGGGACACAGCTAAAGCAGTGTTTTGGGGGAAAATTTATAGCACTAAATGCCCACACGAGAAAGCAGGAAAGATCTAAAATTGACACCCTAACATCATAATTAAAAGAACTAGAAAAAAGAAGAGCAAACAAATTCAAAAGCTAGCAGAAGACAAATAAGATCAGAGCAGAACTGAAGGAGACAGAGACATGAAAAACCCTTCAAAAAAGTCAATGAATACAGGAGATGGTTTTTTTTTAAAAGATTAACAAAATAAACTATTAGCCAGATTAATAAGAAAAGAGAAAAGATCAAATAGATGCAATAAAAAAATGATAAAGGGGATATCACCAGTGATCCCACAGAAATACAAACTACCATCAGAGAATGCTATAAACACCTCTACACAAATCAACTAGAAAACCTAGGAGCAATGGATAAATTCCTGGACACATACACCCTCCTAAGACTAAACCAGGAAGAAGTCGAATCCCTGAATAGACCAAAAATAAGATTGAAATTGAGGTAGTAATGAATAGCCTACCAACCAAAAAAAGCCCAGAACCAGAGAGATTCACAGCCAAATTCTACCAGAGGTACAAGGAGGAGCTGGTACCATTCCTTCTAAAATGATTCCAAGCAATAGAAAAAGAAAGACTCCTCCCTAATTTGTTTTATGAGGCCAGCATCATCCTGATAACAAAACCTGGCAGAGACCCACACAACAAAAGAAAATTTCAGGCCAATATCCCTGATGAACATCGATGCAAAAATCTTCAACAAAATACAGGCAAACTGAATCCAGCGGTAAATTAAAAAGCTTATCCACCAAGATCAAGTCAGCTTCATCTCTGGGATGGAAGGCTGGTTCAACATAAGCAAATCAATAAATGTAATCCATCACATAAGCAGAACCAATGACAAAACCCAATGACAAAAACCATCTCAATAGATGGAAAAAAGGCCTTCAATCAAATTCAACACCCTTCATGCTAAAAACACTCAATAAACTAGGTATTAGTGGAACGTATCTCAAAATATTAAGAGCTATTTATGACAAACCAACAGCCAATACCATAGTGAATAGGCAAAAACCACTCCCATTTAACATGGTATTGGAAGTTCTGGCCAGGCAATCAAGCAAGAGAAAAAAACAAAGGTATTCAAATAGGAAGAGAGGAGGTCAAATTATCTCTGTTTGCAGATGACATGATTGTATATATAGAAAACTCCATTGTCTCAGCCCCAAAACTCCTTAAGCTGATAAGCAACTTTAGCAAAGTCTCATGATACAAAATCAATGTGCAAAAATCACAGGCATTCCTATACACCAATAATAGACAGAGAGCTAAATCATGACTGAACTCCTATTCACAATTGCTACAAAGAGAATATAATACCTAAGAATACAGCTTACAAGGGATGTGAAGGAAATCTTCAAAGAGAACTACAAACCACTACTCAAGGGAATAAGAGAAGACACTAATGAATGGAAAAACACTCCATGCTCATGGATAGGAAGAATCAATATTGTGAAAATGGCCATACTGCCCAAAGTAATTTAAAGATTCAATGTTATTCCCATCAAGCTACCATTAACTCTTTTCACAGAATTAGAAAAAACTACTTTAAATTTCATATGGAACCAAAAAGATCTCGTATAGCCAGGACAATTCTAAGCAAAAAGAACAAAGCTGGAGGCATCATGCTATGTGACTTCAAAGTATACTACAAGGCGACAGTAGTGAAAATAGCATGGTACTGGTACCAAGACAGATATATAAACCAATGGAATGAAACAGAGACCTCAGAAATAACCACACACATCTACAACCATCTGATCTTTGACAAACATGACAAAAACAAGCAATGGGGAAAGGATTCCCTATTTAATAAATGGTGTTAAAAGAGCCCATATAGCCAAGACAATTCTAAGCAAAAAGAGCAAAGCTGGAGGCATCACACTACCTGACTTCAAACTACACTACAAGCCTATAGTAACCAAAACAGCTTGATACCGGTGCCAAAACAGATATATACACCCATGGAACAGAACAGAGGCCTCAGAAATAACACCACACATCTACAGCTATCTGATCTTTGACAGACCTGACAAAAACAAGCAATAGGGAAAGGATTTCCTACTTAACAAATGGTGCTGGGAAAACTGGCTAGGCACATGCAGAAAACTGAAACTAGACCCCCTCCTTACACCTTATACAAAAGTTAACTCAAGATGGATTCAAGACTTAAATGTAAGACCTCAAGCAATAAAAACCCTAGAAGAAAACCTAGGCAATATCATTCAGGACATAGGCATGGGCAAAGACTTCACCACTGAAACACCAAAAGCATTTGCAACAAAAGCCAAAATTGACAAATGGAATCTAATTAAACTAATTAGGGAAAATTTTTGCAATCTACCCGTCTGACAAAAGGCTAATATCCAGAATCTACAGGGAACTTAAACGAATTTACAAGAAAAAAACAAACAATCCCATCAAAAAGTGGGCAAAGGATATGAACAGATACTTCTCAAAAGAAGACATTTATGCAGCCAACAAACATATGAAAAAAAGCTCATCATCACTGGTCATTAGAGAAATGCAAATCAAAACCACAATGAGATACCATCTCATGCCAGTTAGAATGGCGATCATTAAAAAGCCAGGAAATAACTGATGCTGAGAGGATGTGGAGAATTAGGAATGTTTTTACACTGTTGGTGGGAGTGTAAATTAGTCGAACCACTGTGCAAGATGGTGTGGTGATTCCTCAAGGATCTAGAACTAGAAATACCATTTGACCCAGCAATCCCATTACTGGGTATATGCCCAAAGGATTATAAATCATTCTACTATAAAGACACATGCACACGTATGTTTATTACAGCACTATTCATGATAGCAAAGACTTGGAACCAACCTAAATGCCTTTGCAGTGACATGGATGAAGCTGGAAACCATCATTCTCAGCAAACTAACACAGGAATAGAAAACCAAACACCACATGTTCTCACCCATAAGAGGGAGTTGAACAATGAGAACATATGGGCACAAGGTGGGGAACATCACACACTGAGTCCTGTCAGGGGGTAGGGGGCAAGGGGAGGGATAGCATTAGGAGAAATACTTAATGTAGATGATGGGTTGAAGGTTGAAGCAAACCACCATGGCACATGTATATCTATGTAAGATACCTGCACGTTCTGCACATGTATCCCAGAACTTAAGAGTAATTTTAAAAAAAGAAAAAGAAGATCAAAATAAACAAACAAAATTTTATTTATCATAAATTAGCTCCATAAGGCCTTCTTTAGTAAGAGATATTCAAATACCATGTTTATATACATTTTATTTTTATTTAAAAAAGTAATTAGTACATATTAATTGCCAATTGATTCCTATAAATATTTTACTTTAATTTATATTTGAAATCTACCTTTATTTACTTTATTTACTTAATCTACCTCTATCTACTTAAGGCTAAAAATTAAAATATGCTGGACTCCAAGAATGCCGCTTAGTCACAGTCTAAATAAAAACATTAATATGCCTCTCCAAAAGTTTCTATCAAGAGAAACTAGACAAGCATAAGAGTATCAGAAGTCTTTCTACATTCTTGGACGTTCCTAAATGTTGCTCCAAGGTTGTACCGCTGACCTGTGAACACTGTGGGGGCTAGATGAGCCTACTTCCCACATACTCAACAATCTGAGTAAAAATTTTGACTCCCCAAAAACTTAACTACAATAGCCTGCTGTTGATGAGAAGCGTTACCAATAACATACAGTTGATTAGCATGTATTTTTTATGTTATATGTATTATATACTGTGTTATTACAACTATGTAAGCTAGAGAAAGAAAATGTTAAGAAAATCATAAGAAACAGAAAATACATTTACTATTCACTAAGTGAAAGTGGATCATCAAAAAGGTCTTTGCATTTGTTTACATTTCTCTCAGTTGTAAATAGTACCTGTATAGTCTTTGTTTGTGTGCCTAAGTTTTAATAAATTTTAAAATTTTGTCATATATTCCTGTATATTTTATAGCACTAAATGATAAAACAGACTAGTATCTACACATATTTGATGGATTCATGGCATATTAAACCTTTCCTTCTTTTTTTTTTTTTTTTTAATATTTCCAGGCTGCGGTTCATCTGTGAATTTTTTCAGATTATTGCAAATTTCCAAAACACATTCTAATATATTTATTGAGAAAAGTCTGCATATAGGAGGAGTTTGAATCCTCACAGTTCAAACTCGTGTTACTCAAGGGTCAACTGCTTTTGTATTTTGTTTTCTACATGGAAAACGTGTTCACAGAGTCATCAGACACAGGGAAAAGGACTAGCCCACTTGATTCTCCTGACGCACAGTTCTGTGATGAGTAACTTTTCTAGATATTCCAAATCAAAACTTACTGCACTAAGGGCATATGAGGAAAGGTGGTAGGCATTCCCAGTTTTAAAAGACAATCTTTTCTTAGAGACAATAACAAAAGATCATTAGAGAGTTGTCTAGAATAGAGATAAACAAATGTTCTTGCTCAGACCCAGTGTGATGGTTAATTTTGTGTGTCAACTTGCCTGGGCCACGGTGCCCAGATATTTGTTCAAACATTGTTCTGCATGTTTCTGTGAAGGTATGTTTGGATGAGATTTACCCTTAAATCGGTGGACTTTGAGTAAAGCAGACTGCCCTCTATAATGTCGGTATACTTCATCAATCAGTTGAAGGCCTGAATAGAACAGAAAGGATGACCTCTCTGGAGCAACAGGGAGTTCTGCAGCAGACAGCCTATGGACTTGAACTACATCATCAGTTCTCCCCGAGTCTGCTGCCTGCTGGCTCACCCTGCAGATTTTGGACTTGACAGCCTCCATAATTATGCAAGCCAATTCCTTAAAATAAATCTCTCTATATAAACATCCTATCAGTTCTGTTTCTCTGGAGAATCCTGACTAACATATCCAGGTTCCAATCTCAACTTGGCCATATGCTTGTTGTCTGGTGTTGGGTTAGTTACTTAAGTCAACTGAGCCAAGATCCCCTCATTTGTAAATTGGGGAAAGTAATGTGCCTGTGTCCACGGGGTGCTGTGAAGATTAAATGTGATTGTGCACCTGTAGTATTTAGTATAGTTTATAACAGGAGTTGGCAAAATTTTTCTGCAAAGGGACAGATAGTAAATATTTGAGATGTTGCAAGCCAAGATGCAATGTCCTCAACTCTTGAACAACTGTTCTCATGGAAATCTTTTTTTTTTTTTTTACATTTAAAAATGCAGAAGCCATTCTGAGTCCATGGATCATACAAAATAGACAGCAAGTTGGATTTGACCCACTGACCATAAGTTTGCCAACCCCTAGTTTACAATATGTATTAAACATGTATTAAATAATGACTTCTTGCTTCCCTAAAACATCAAAATTATGAAATAAATAGCATTTGTCTCCTGGGCCCAGAATGCCCTTTCTACAGTCTTTTGCCCTCTTAATGGCACCTTTTCTCTGTTTCTTTTGAAGGGGCCTAGTAGCCATATATTCTCCTTCTTTATATTCTTTTTGAGATCTGAGAAGAAGCGGATGTTTTTTAGGATTCCTCTGTCACTTTTTTTTCCTAGGGAAATGTTGTCATATTTTGTCCAAATTCAGTAAAGTGGTGACAGAATAGTCACATGGTATGCCTTCTGTTCACTCTGGAATAAGCAGAGACACTCATCCTCTCTTTGGTGGAAACTTTTCAATGACTGATTTCTATTCCTGACAAAAAAGAGTTACCACAGGCACCCTACCTGGGACCCCAGGTTAGATGAAGCATAGGAAAAGTTTTGATGAAAAAAGCTTACCCACTCCCCACTGTCACTCCCTGGAGCATTTGCAGAGTTTCACTAAGTCTCTCTAGCATCAGTTTCAGAAGTAAAGGTTGAATCACCCACCAACATTTCAGCTATACAACATCTAATATTTGGACACAGACTGAAACCTAAAGAAGTCCCATTCCCCCCCATCCCCCGTGTTCTTCCCATTGATATTTCTTTTTTTTTCCCCATTGATATTTCATTTCTCCTGAGAGTACACAGCCTTTTCCCAATTTTTTTATTGTGAAAAACTTTAAAGATACAAAATGTTCAAAGAATGGTAAAAACAAATACAATATAGCAGCCATCTAGATTCAGTAAAGCTGCTAACATGTGGCCCTATTGTCTTTATCTATTCAGAACACAGTCTCAGTGAAGGGCAGTCAGAAGCATCCTAGTGTACGCCATCGTGAAAGCAGAAAAGGACTCACAATTGGACCAGATTATGTAAAAAAACGCTGTCTAGGTGAAGTAAAGTCATCTGCACAGAGACAGAGTTCTCAGTCTTCAGATCCACAGATGCACACATAGGATTGAACCTGATCACATCAACATTTCCAGAGACAAAAGAAGTTACATGCTTATCAAAATAATCTTGTGAACTATATACTTTGACAAAAACGGTGGGATAAAAAAATTTACATTGTCCCGTATAGTCAAGAGCAATGTTATAATGAACAAGAAGTAGCTCTTCTTTGTCAGTTAATGGAGGAATATTTGAACTGGAACTCAGGGCAGCAAGGAAACGAATTTTTCTTAGCATAAGTCAAGGGAATAGGGTTGCAAATATTAAACTTATGTTAATGGGAGAAATATGAATCACTCAACGAACCAGACAAAGTTTTGAAATAAGTTCAGTTGTGGAGACAAGAACTGAGTAAGTGTTTGCTTTTGAAATGTTATGGGGAAAATCAGGGGCAATCAAAAGTGGAAGTTCGGCCGGGTGCGGTGGCTCACGCCTGTAATCCCAGCACTTTGGGAGGCGGACGTGGGCGGATCACGAGGTCAGGAGATGGAGACCATCCTGGCTAACAAGGTGAAACCTCGTCTCTACTAAAAATACAAAAAAATAGCTGGGCGTGGTGGTGGGCGCCTGTAGTCCCAGCTACTCGGGAGGCTGAGGCAGGAGAATGGCGTGAATTCAGGAGGCGGAGCTTGCAGTGAGCCGAGATAGCACCACTGCACTCCAGCCTGGACAACAGAGCGAGACGCTGTCTCAGAAAAAAAAAAAAAAAGTGGAAGTTCATACTATTTCACACACAAACACACCATGACCATCATTACTACCCCTTGATTCCTGGCACTCCAGCTCACACTTCCTCCTCCCCAGGAGGCCAGCTTACATAGACACAAAGACACACAATACTCACTGCTACATGGCAGGATTTAGGAAGCAATTCTATTCCTTACTTTATATAGCTGCTGACTAATAACCTTTGAATATCTCCTATGGTCCAGGAGACAAAGAGTGAGATGGTACCCAAGCATCTACTGATCTGATAGGGCCAAACTGAACATACTGATGCAACTAGAGAGCTGACAGGGTGAATTCTCAAGACTTTCCTCTGTCCTGGAGTGTAGCTAGAGACACTCCCTGTTCAATACGGATTTTACTACATGGGCTACAACTTACCTTTGAACAAACAATTTATAGAATTGATTTCTCTCTTTCACACACACATGCACACACATAATTAAGTCCATTGCTAACTTTCTTTTTTGCTGATTCTCCTTGTAGCAGTTATTCAAAACTTCAGACACTTCATAGCAGCATCCCAAGAAACAGGATCAGTTCAGGAAAGTTGAACCCCTGTCCCAATTTGGCAGATCACCCTGATTCACATTTTTTAATTCCCTCACTTACTGAGCCAGTCAATCAACCAGTGTTTATTCAGCACCCAGTATGTGCTAGGCACTTTGCCAGATGCCACAGTTATAAAGAACAAGCTGCTGCCCAAGGATTATGCAATCACTTGAACAGTTTGACAGAAAACAGAAAATAACCTGTCAACTTAGTTACCCCTGAGGAAGACCAAGCCACACAACTCAATTCAATAAGTCAGAAAGAAATGGTAATTATACAGAAGTTTTTTTCAAAGGCAACTGTCATTTATTCTGTGCTAACTTGATGTCGGGAATCATAGACACAATTCTGGTTTACCTTTTATAGATGTGTGTTAGTAGGTATCTTTATAGTAGGTGTCTTTAGGCTTGTTTCAAAACCACCTTGTGTTTGCCTCTGTTTTTATTTATTTTATCCCACCTTAACACATGTGATTTGGGGGTATTTCATGCTTCATTTCAGTCTGCTTGAAACCACTTATAGAATAGACAGGGTATAAATAAATAAATTCAGGCATTGCCAAACTTATACAAATGTTCAATTCCCAGAAGGCCTTGCACAACTTGAATTTTTCATAAATCAAAAAAAAAAAAAAAGCTTTCCTACGTCTTTAATATTTTAACCTTCTATTCTAAATAGGCCTTCTTAGGCTAAGGAAATGTCCCTGCATTTTGACTACACTTGATCCTTTCCCTGTCACTATTAAAATGGGAATATAGAGGGAAAGTAATAACCCAGATAACACTGTGGTAACATGAGCTAGTTCAAGGAGAATCAGCACTGAAGCTGAAACAGCAGGAGACTTGAAGCAAAGATCAAACAAGCTGTACCAACTTTGTGCACCAACTTTAAGATATTCTTCATCCTTGTGTTTCCAATCATACACCAAAATTTTCCTCATCTCTAAAATGCTATTATGTGCTTTACAATAGCACAGGGAGGTAGTGGCATAAGAAACTCTCAGATTCCTGCCATAGGTGACCTCATTTTATATATCCATGACTTGCACTCACACAGAGATTACTCTAAATGCTTTTAGTAGACATTGCAAAGAGCTCCTGGGGCAAGCACTGTGTCTTATACACAGTGCAGCCTTCCAAAACCTAGCATAGCATCTGGCCTACAGTCAATACTTGATCAATGCTCAGGATTAAGAAACTATGAGGGATACAGGTGATAGCTCATTCAATCAGAAGTCTCATATTGTCGGTAGACCCTCTGCTCTTTCTGAGTTTTCCTTGGAGATGTTGTTTTGACCCTTAATGACTAGAACCAATTCAGGGAAATATGAGGGAATAAGAAATGTATGTTCAACATTCAATGGTATGTAAATGAGTTTTATTCCTCAGAAATATTTTACTGATAATGTTTGCCTGAAAGTATATTTTCTTAGACTGGAAAGATTCTAACTTCTCTGAGCAAGTTCCAGAAATGCTGCAAAGACGATGAAGTTACCATAAATTGTTTCCAGATGTCGCCTTATTAATACCAGGGTAAGCTTGGATGGAAAAGAAGGGGTAGGGTGTAAGAATGAAAAGAGAGTTTCTATTTTCATAAAATTTTGGAAGAAAATGTTCAAGAAAATGATTAAAATGCTTATCCTTAATTTAATCAAAGTATTATTTCCTATGTAAATTTTCAAAGGTGTGACTTTCCCTTTATAAATGTCATTTGATTCAGTGTGATCACCACCTATGGAGATTTAAGGCTATGTATAGACGACTCAGGACTTGCATGCTTTACAAACATTAAAGAAGCTAAAATGTTGATAAAATAATTTTTAAAGCTGATTACAATTTAAACAATTTAGTGATCCCAAATCAAGCTGCATTAATAATGGAAAGTTCTTGTGGAGCTAAGACTAAGTGGCAAAGATTGAGAGAGCAATTAGGTTAAATCAAGAGTAAGCTGGACCTTTTGCAATTGAATTGCCTACTTGTCCTGCAAAAGCAAAGGAAGTTAGGCCTTTTCGATAGGGTTAGAGAGTGAGCTGTTCAGATAAGGTCAGAATGTAGACCCCAGCCTAGCAAGCCCTATGTGAATGACTTAAACACTCATTGGCAGCCTTTTCATAGCCTAGAAATTTGAGGTAAGGTTTACTAATGTTTAATTCACCTACATTCTATATCTTGTGGCTGTTTGGAGTCATTATGATCAACTCAAGGAGACTAAGAATTCTTTGCTTAGTCTTTGCTAATTCTTTGCCAATCTAAGCTTCACTGTCAGATTGGTCAAAACTTCTGGTCCATTCTCTCTAGACCCAGAGGTAAGATTAGTGTTCCCAACATAGATCAGAGAAAAGAACCATTGTGAGCCAAAACCCATTCTTGGAATATTTTTTTGCTAGGTTCACACTTAACGGTCTTGGAAGTAACTACCAAGAAGCATAGTGAACAGTCAAGAAGAATCTTAAGGTCCTGCTTTAGAAAAAAAAAAAAAAAGCCCATTTTGAACTGTTTACATTGAAAATTACACCACAGTTTTTAATGTTAGATTTGCTCACTCTTTTCTTGTCCCTTAGTAGACAAGAGAGAGAAAGGGACAGCGAGCCAGAAAGAGAGAGAGAAAGAGACTGAGGCTTCTTATGGGAAGTTTTACAGGCATGCATTTATTCATGAAATATTTATTGAGCGACTATTATGTGCTGAGGCTAGTGCTAATAGTGCTGAATGAGACAAAAATACAATGCTTGTCCTCAGGAAGCTTACACTCTAGTGACAAAGAAAGATATTGAAAAAAAAATCAACAAATTTGATGGGATGGGGAAAGAGGGTTTCAAAAGTTGGACAGAGTATTAAGAGCATAAATAAAAAGAAAATCAATCTCTTCTGTGGTCCAGAAAAGTATACGGTGTTTAAGTTGAAATTTGAAGCTAAAGAGTTTATCAGATGAACAGTGGGGTAAAGAGTATCCCAGGCTAAGGAAATGCATACAGGCTCTTAGAAGCAAGAGAAAGTAGGGTGGACTCCAGGTCTAGAAAAAGTTCAAAGAAAGTAGAATACGAGAACAAAGAAGAGGCTAAAGAGTTAAGCAGTGTCAGGTGCTGAAGTCCTGATAAACTACGGTAAATAATTCCAGATTTCATCCTAAGTGCCTCAGAAAGCTACAAGTTGGGAAAGGCTTATTGATAACTTTTCAAATCATTTCCAGAGAAAAGATAATTACTAGTGATGGTACCCTGTGTCTCCAGACATGTTTCAAACATAGTTTTCATTTAAAATTTTGCAACTCATTCACATATTTGAAAAAATAATAAAGAAAACACCAAAGGAGTGGTTTCCTATAAATCAAATTCAAGTGCAAATGTTCCCACTAACTTACCTTTCCTCTTTAACATCCCTAATTTGTAATGTTAGCTTTCATTAGGAAGCTATGGTAATGGCTGAAAATCAAGATACCAATAGAATCAGATGTGTTTTAGGTATTATGATGGTGAAATGGCACTGGAGTTTTTGAGATCCTCATTGTTCAGCTCCTTCCATGCTTTAGGCACAATCAAGAAGTAAAGAGAGACCTAATCCTATCAACCAGAACAATTCTTCCCTCAGGATAGTCATTAAGTCAGGTGCAAAGTGAGGTGTTTTAACGTCTAACCTCAAGGGCTACAGTTAGAGCACTGGAGCAGTCACTTGGAAATCTCAACTTTCACCAGCTGTATTTATTATGCTTATGTTATTTATTCTTCCAGTTTCCCTTCCCCCAGGGAAGGACTCCCAAAACACGAATATTTTCCCATCCTGCTTATAGAGAAATTCCTTTCACTAACGGACAAAACATTTCATTCGATATACAATGCTTAGGAGCCAAACGCTCCTGGAGGAAGTAAGGTTTCCAGTTTAAATCTTCAAAGGAGGCTTCTCCATAAGCCATCCCAGGGCCCTCAAAGATCTTCCTTTACTCTGAAAGCCCACCCTACTGTGTAAATTGAGAGTAATCCTTTCCTTGTGCAGGAAGGGATTGCAAATGAGGAAGGAAAGATTCAAGGGTACTGAGTCTCCTGGGGATGGGAGGGGAGAAGAAACAGAAATGTTTGTCAGGAGTGTGGCTGAGAAAAGACTCCTCCTGTCTTTCCAGGGGTAGCCCTCTAAACAGACTACTTGTTTGGTTATTTCCAAGAATATCCTCCAACAGAACAAGAAACACTCAGGAGATTTCCCCACCTACCTGCAAGGTTTATGCCAAGACTATTATGGCCATTGAAGGGGAACAAAGGGGAACAAAAAATAATGTTTTGCCAGGAAATCAAAGGAAAAGAAAAAAGACTGCATCACTATAATTAGGTATTTGGCTTCACTGTATTTCAAATTGAGGTTTCCAATACAGTTTTGTTCTCTTCTTGAAAGGGCTAATTATACTGATGTTTCCAAAGAAACACGTGATTGTTACAGTGGTTTTATTAGCATGTTTTCCAAAGAGCTGGTAAGAATTAAAAGCAAGACCAGTTCCATTCAAAAAATATTTGGTCGTTTTATTTTCAAACTCTGAAAGTAGGAGCATTCATATTTATAGATCCCTCTGTACACATAGAAATGTGCAGAGAAGCAGCCAATGTCTGCCTTTGGCTTTACTTCCAAGGAAACTGGAGGAATTACTCATGCACAAATAAGTACAAATAGCTGTCTTTGCAATCATACAGAACAAACTTATGAAAATACGGAGATTTCAAGTGGTATCAATGCACAAAGGCATGTATTTCTTTAGTTGTGTATTAGATTTATGAAATTGTGCTTTTCTGTGATGCAGACTCTTCAGGGAGCTAGTGCAAAATAATGTTTAATTAAAGTAGATAGCAAACAACATTGAATTCCATATTAGCATCAGTAACTCATCGCAATAAAAAGAAAGTTTTTCTCACTAGGGCTTTGCCAATCAGGGCAGGCAGAGAAATTTCTACAAATGAGGACCTTCCATGGGAAATTTCTGCTCCCCTTTTCCTGAAGGCTGAATTTCTAAACTATACCTGGAATGCTTCAAGTCAGGCTAATTGTGATTATGGCACATGGGGAGAGGTGGTGGTCGAGTTATTTAGGGACTTAGAGGCCAGTGTCTTAGAATTGCACTAAGAACAGAAAAGGCAGCTTGAGCATGCAGGGTCCTTGTATCCCTGTAGCTCAACCCATTTAACAGTCAAAGAATGACATTGCATATTCCCAGAGGATCTCAAAGGTACAACACTCACACTCAAATTGTAACCAAATACTGATAGACTCAGGGAAAATTGATGGCAATGTAAAATCACATACAATGTTACACACCATACCTTCTCAGTCCATTTTAAACTTTAGGTACTAATTTACAAAAGCACCCTCCTGATCATCTCAGTCTTCGGTTGAATAAAAAAGAGCAAGAGATCAGCAGCCATGTGGGCAGTAAAGACAGCAACTACCAACGGAAGCAAAGGATGGGGGTGAATTGGATTTAATCAGGAATGAATTGCCTGATGATATAAACTGAAATGGTACAATTCTTTTAAGTTCTAGGACTGTTAAGTTATTCAGCTCTATTTGAGATTCAGTCCATTTTTGGAAATAAGGACTTCTATTGTTTTTGCCTTCCCAACAATCATTCCTCTCTTTTCAGTTATTATTAGGGGAGCTTCCTCTTCTTACACTCAGAACCACTGCAGTGTAAGGGGATGACTAACCCACCCATCTCCAGCTCCAGCATTAAACACTTGACCCATGACTGGTCAGGAAGAGATGCTGGACCCCTTGGCCACAATAATTGGTTCAGAAATGCACATACACTCAAGCATCATGGGCCTATAAGAGCATGAGAGTAAGTCACTGGGTTTTGTCACAATTAGGCAGAGTTTTCCTTGTAAAGGTAGGGAGATTGCTAAGCTAAGAAGATATGAGCTAGAAGACCTGGATACAGGTGTGGCCAGGGCTAGATAAATTCTTATTCTAGTTAAGCCAGTTTGAATTGGTTTCTCTTGCTAGCGACCAAAGAAGAATTGATTGACACAGGAAGGGAGCTGGTATGTCCACAGCACCTGATACAGGTATGCTGGACAGAGTTCTGGCTGGGAGTCAGGCCCTTAAGACCTCATCCTCACTCTGTTACTAACTGCATGATTATGGGTGAATCCTGGCCTTTCCATCTGTGAAATCATTGAAAAAACTAAAAATTGGAAGTTCTAAACTTTCTTTAAACAACTTTTTTTCAAATCAATTCTTATTCCAAGTTCCATTATCTAAAATAAATTCAGAGCAGCAACAATAAGAGTATTCCTGGAGCATGTACTCTGCAGGTGCCTCAGTTCTAAATGCTTCATGTGTATTTCACTTATATTGATCTTCACAAAATCCTCTAAGGCAAGGATAGCTATAAATTCCATTTTATAGATAAAGAAACTAAACAACAGAGAGATTAAAACTTTCCCAGGATCACACAGCCATGCCCAATGAGTCTGGGATAGGACTCTGGCCCCAAAGTCTGTGCTCTCTACCACTCCACACTTCACCAAAGCTCCTCTAGCTGAAGTGGGGTAGGCAGACTACAAACCCACCTCTGAGGCTTCACTAGAAAATAATAGCACTTGGATGAGCTTGATAACCACAAAATTCCACGACTTTTAATATTTATTTCAGCTTCAAATATTTGCATACATATGTACTGAGCATGTTGTGCAATGCCAGACACGTTTTGACATACCAGTCCTAAGATAACCTGGAATAATGTTCTGAGAACACCTCTGCTAAGCTCCAAAGGGATTGTCCCACTTGGGTAGCCTCTAATCCCATTTCTGGGGCAGCAGGATGTCTCAGAGCCAATTGTCAGGAAAACCATAAAAGAGAGAATGTTTGACCTCTGACACTATTGTACCTTCTTCTACTTCACATCATTTCATCTACAGGCAAAATGAATTTGAGGCCAGAGACAACTCTAGAAGATGGTAAACCACCATTTCTATAGACCATGTTCTCTGCAAGACCCAGGCACTTGGAGATGTGTTTGGTGCACTCAAGGACTTGTGATAGAGGAATCTGGTCAATAGTTGGAAATACAAGACTAGAGGTCAAAAGACAGGAGGAAGCTGGAGATGTTCATTTGGAACTAGGTCATTGTTCATGTCATAGCTATAGTGAAATTGCTTACCAAGCAACAAGACCAAAAGAGCCAATAATTAGAATATTAATATTGTAGGGATGGAAAGAGGAAAAGGAATTAAGACAAAAACCAAGGGGAGTGTAGTCAGAGAGGTTAGAGAAATGTTTTGTTTCTAGGTGCACAGTTGATTCTTTCTTGTTTTATTTAATATTTTTCTCTTTCTTTTCTGAGCCCATGTTCTCATTCACATCAACTGGCCAATAAGTAGTCATTTATTAATAATATATTTGATATATGGTTTTACATATGCTTAAATGTATGGTCTTGTTTTTGTTGGTGGTGGGGTTTTTTGACTGTTTTTTGTTTGCTTGTTTGTTTGTTTTTTGTTTTTGAGATAGAGGCTCTCTCTCTCACTCAGACTGGAGTGCAGTGGCGCAATCAAAGCTCACTGCAGCCTCAACTTCCCAGGCTCAAGTGATCGTCCCACCTCAGCCTCCCTAGTAGCTTGGACTACAGGCACTTGCTCCATGCCTGGCTAATTTTTTCTTTTTTTTAGTAGAGATGGGGTTTCGCCATGTTGCCCAGCCTGGTGTCAAACTCCAGGCTCAAGCAATCCACTCACCTTGGCCTCCCAAAGCGTTAGGGTTAAAGTGTTAACCCTAACACTTTAGGATTACAGGCATGAGCCAACGTGCCCTGCAGGTTTTGTTTCATAAATATGTAAACCTTTAGATAAATATTATTGTAGTAAAATTTCATTTTATTTCCTACTTTTTTGACTTAATTTTAGAAAAATAAGAATTATTTCATGTTTTATATCAAATTTGTGGTTTTCTTCTCCCATATGGTATTCTATAGTTAGATCTATCATATTTAAATCATCCATTCCCATAATGATGTGCACTCAGGTTCCCTCTACAAGCAGACATGCCTGTTTCTGCTTCACATTACAGTACCTTCTCTTATCAACTGGAAGATAATTATTGTGTATATTTCTAATTTTTGATCTCTCTGTTCCATTCATTCTGGTTCTCTTCAGGGTGTTCATGATTTCCCTTTTTTCTTGGCTATGCTGTTCACTCTCTGATTACTTTGCCTGTGACTCTTCCTTCCCCTGGAAGCATGAGCTACTGTTGTTGGTGATGTGTTCACAATCTGGGTTTGATCACTCCCGACTGCTTTCTGCTTAGCAAGTGGCCCTGCACCTAGGAAACCTAAAGGGAAGGAATGCCTGAAAGTGGGCCAATCAGTCTATCCTTGTGCCTGTCTTCTCCTAACCCTACCCTACTCCTAGAATGAAATAATCTCAAGATATCCTACCACTACAAACAGCGCTGGGGCTGGAATATTTTCCTACTCCACTATGGAGAGAAAAAAGGAAAGTGCCCATTAGCCATTCCTGGCAATGTGACAGACAGCAAAGTGCACAGTGAAGATTCTCCCCAACTGTGGCAGCTGACCCTTCCCGACCTCTGCTTGTCACTCCCTATACGTGATGTCACAATTGTATCCTCTCTTCCCAGGGTTTATTACAATGTTTGCTTTCATTTTTTAGACTTCTACAAATTCTCTTACTACTGAGGAATCTCTAGGGTAGGGCTAGGGAGACAACTGGCAGGTTGTGTTCATTGACCGTCCAGTCAAGACCAGGACACAACCTCAGGCCTGGATTTGTCTCCCCACTAACTTTGAGTCTCTTTGAAAGTAGCTGCCGGATCACTATATATACAAACTCCCAACTAGCTCAATGTCTAGCAAATCAAAGACAACTAACAAAAGTTTGTTGAATGTTATGGATTGAATTATGGCCCCTCACGTAAAAGATATGCTGGAGTCCCTGTCCCCAGTATCCTGGGATGTGAACTTATTTAGAGACAGGGTCTTCCCAGAGGTAATCAAATTAAAGTGGGCTAATTGGGGTAGACCTCAATCCAATATGACTGGTGTCCTTATGATTAAGAGGAAATTTGAACACTCAGACAGACACACATAGAGGAATAACTATGTGAAAAGACACAGGGAAATGATAGCCATCTATAAGCCAAGGAGAAAGGCCTTGAGCAGATCCTTCCCTCCCAGCCCTCACAAGGAACCTATCACTTTCAGCCTCCAGAACTATGAGACAACAAAGTTCTGTTGCTTAAGCCACCCAGACTGTAGGACTTTGTTACAGCAGCCCTAGCAAATGAATACATTAATTGGATAAATATATGAATGTAATAAACAAAAAACAGAATGAAGACAATAATACGACAGTATGAGGGAGAAGAGAATTTCAAGGAGGAGGATATAACACTCAGAGCTAGATGCTGCAAACAGTTTAGTAGCATGAGGCAGTAAAATGTCCTTTCGACAGGACAATTAGGAGTTCTGTTTTGCTTTGTTTCTTAACATTCTCAGTGAAATCAGTCTTAGTGGGATGGTGGAGGCAGAGCCCGATTACAAGGGGAAGAGAAGCCCAAAGAGACATAAGAAAGTAGGAGGAGAATACAATCTCTTAAGAGTTTGAAAACGATGGAATTTCCTTTAGGATGGAGAACTGAATCTGTTTGGGAGATGAAAGAAAGAAGCCAAAAATGGGAAAAGGCTGACAATACAATACTATATAATTAGAAAGTATAATACACTGCCTTCTCTAAGCTGCCTCTCTGCTTTGGCATAAACCACAGCACTAACTACTTCTATTTTCATCACTACAATGCAGGTGACCCTTCTCCTTGTCATATCAAGAGACTTTTCCTATTTCTTTCAGCCCTTGGACTACCTTTGCAACTATCTGTGTCAATAGACAAGTTATTAAAGGAGAGATTTGCCTCCTATAGAACGCACTTTACCCTGGTCTTTGCATAGCCTCCACCCTCCACCTCTTCTTTTTTTTCAGAAAGTGAGTCCATCTGTGTTCCAATTCTTCAGCACTGGTTCATAAATTAATCCCTGCTAAAAATGGCAGCTAGCTGACTGGCAATGGCTAAAGGTATGATGGGATCTATCATAAACACACACACACACACACACACACACACACACAGAGCTGGAAATCTGAACTATTGAAATCTAAAAGCCTGTCTCCAAAGAATCTAATTATAAACAATTCTTTGGGAAGATGAAAGTTTGGAGGTGGAAATATTTTAGGATGGGGCACTTATCAAACCTCTTAAGTAATACTCAAAATACTGTATACCTCTTCTATCTATGGTTGGTCACTCTCTGTCTTTACTGGAAACGCGCTAATTTCCAGGTACAGCATTTCAGCCTGTCTTTGAGATCTCAAAGTTAAGCATGAAAGGAGACAATGGCTAACAAGAGAGGACTTTGGAGTCAAACAATCCTGGATCAAAATTCTAGCCCCATCAGTGATTAACCAAGCAACCTGGAGAAAATAACTTAACATTGCTAAGTCTCATGTTCTCCCTTGTAAAATATCATAATAATACCTGTATCTAAAGGCTGTT
Organism: Mandrillus leucophaeus; assembly: GCF_000951045.1. NCBI lineage: Eukaryota > Metazoa > Chordata > Mammalia > Primates > Cercopithecidae > Mandrillus > Mandrillus leucophaeus. Next base: position 1,655,828 of record NW_012106031.1, on the reverse strand, counting down.
GTTATAGTTATCAAGTGAAATAATACATATAAAGCATTAGCTCTTGCCTAACATGGAATTAAGTGTTCTTCAAATGTTAGCATTCATTATTATCCCCAACATAAATCCCACTCTAAGCAAATCAGCTCATAAGCTAGTGTGCTCCATGAAAATTTAATTTATTGTTAATAAAGAAAAGTATCTTTACCACTATGGAAGATGAAGCTTCTTAAAACACAAATATATTCCTGGCAAATATTGGTGAATTGATAGAGAATATGAATGACTGATGGCAGCATTTTGAGGAGCACATTTTGATGACAAAAGTACAGGCAGAGTGGAGCCTGTGCTACTATTAGTTTGGTGCAAAGGTAATTGCAGTTTTTGCAATAACTTTCAATGGCAAAACCCTCATACCTAATACATGGAGGAAATACATTGGTAGAAAAGGCAGCAACTGCAAAAAGTAAATTCACCTATTTCCCTATATTACCTGACTTCCCTGTGGGTGAGATCAGCATTGAAAAGAGGGTAAAGAGGGTATGTGGTCTCTAAGCCAAGTGCAGTGGGTCACGGCCAACCTGGATACAACTATTGGGAGGGCAGAAGCAGGTAAATATCTCAGAAAAGTCTAGCATGACAAACTTCAGTAACCAAGACATTGTCCTCAAATGAAAGACAATGATGCCCCTGCCACACTCAACACCTCCTCCTAATATTGGGTTCAACTCATCCTTCTGCAAATTGAGCCACCATGGTTAAGTCTGTACCTAAAAGATTTTTTAAATCCGGATTTTATGGCTTTTACACACAGTACAATTATACTTTTCCTGACTTGAAGCAGCACATGCAAGGCCTGAGATTCATGTATATAATGCAATTATTCACCTGTATTTTCAATAGAAAAAGAAGGGAAAATAAAACATAGCTACACGATGCCCCTATGCCAATGAACAATAAGCCATCTCACAGAAGCCTTGAGTGCTTTAAGTGGGGTGGAGATAACATATCATGGCCATTTGGAAAACACTTAGGAGTTATCTGTGTGGACAATTCAGTGACCAAACAGCTTAGTTTTTGACCTATTGATATCCAGGACTGTGTACATTTTCTGGGACCTCAACATGACCTCACATAGCAAACACTGAAAAATCACTGAGTTCACTGATTTTGCTGAACTTACTATTTTGCTGAGCTTAATTTTTATTGTAAGCTTCTATCCTGCCAAGCTTCTATCCAAACTTGCTCCTATCCAACCAATAGAAAGGGAACAGGAAAGCCTATAGAATTAACAGCAATGACGACAATTAATAAAAGTATGTAAAATAATCCAATGGGACCACTGAACAATCCTGGGCAATGAAAGTATTTCTATCCAAGCCTGGCAGGATAGAAGTTTACAACAGAAAGTAAGTTGACTTATACACAATAAGAGATAAGACATGACCACATGTAGATACACCTCACACCCACTAGGATAGTTACAATAATAAAGATAGATAATAACATGTTGGTGAAGATGTGTAGAAATTAGAATCCTTGTATATTGCTTGTGGGAATTAGATGGTGCAGCTGCTTTGGAAAACAGTTTGGCAGTTCCTTGAAAAGTTAAACATAGTTGCCATATGGCCCAGCAATTACATTTCATGCAAGAGAAATGAAAACATATGTACACGAATGTTCAAAACCTTGTACACAAATATTCATGGCAGCATTATCCATAATAGCCCCAAACTGGAAACAACCCAAATGTCCATCAACTGATGAATCAATAAACAAAATCTGGTATATCCATACAATGGAATATCATTCGGCCATAAAAAGGAATGAAGTACTAATTCATGTTTCAACATGGCTGAAGCTTGAAAACATTATGCTAAGTGAAAGAAGCCAGACACAAAAGTTTACATATTGTATGATTCCATTTATATAAAAGCCTAACATAAGCAACTCTACAAAGACAGAAAGTAAATTGTTAGACATTAGGGTCTGGGAAGAGGAGGAACTAGGGAGAGGCTGTTAATGGTCATGGAGTTTCTTCCTTGAGTCATTAAAATTTTCTGGAATTAGATAATGTTGATGATTGTACAACCTTGTGGATCTACTAATGGTCGTTGAATTTTACCCTTTTAAGTGTGAATTAAATTACACCTCAATTTTTTAAAAAAGATGATATGTTTACACAATCTGCATTAGTGGCTCAAATTTACAACTGCTGCATATTTAAAGTACCTTTATATAGACCTGGCTCATAGTAAGAGCGTGATGAATAGGAGCTATTATTAGAACTTCAGTCAGGATCTGATCATTATCAAAGTGTCAACAATGAAATTTCCCAGTAGGCACAAGCTGTTCCCATCTTGAGACAAACTTAAATTCTCTTGGTTTCTACTCCCCAAAGCTAAAAAACTCTCTTTTGCCTGATGTAGGCTTACGATCTGGAGAAGGAAGTTACTTTTTCTCCTCTCTGAATGGTTCTTAAAGAGTCAGCCCAAACAGTAATGGTAAAGGGAAGACTATCTAATTCATCCCGACTATACATTATCAGGGCTAAAACCCATTCTATGCTGACACTGAAGAACTGTCCTGGAAAGGAAAATATTTCCACTTTAAAGTTTCTGATACTATCATATGGGCAGGAGAGTGGGAGGTTTGGATCAGAAATGTGATATTTAAAGGTCTTAGATGTTTTAAGAGACTAACAGAGCAAGAGTGGATAAATGAAAGTAGTAAACTAAGAGTCAGAGTCAGAGTAGCACAACTAACATAGGCGGCTCATGTAGGGATTAGGGAGAAAAGAAAATATTCTTGAAAATGTCCTCCCAAGTTCAAAAACAAACCTCAGTTGCCCTCAACAGAAGGAAAGACTTAAAATAAAAAGACTGCGGCAGAATTGTGAAGCAAGGCATGGATTCTTTTCTTATGACTGTTAAATGTACAGTCCCCTTAGAATGGAAATAATGTTATTATCCTGGAGGGGGCTCCATTATGATGCATACTGGTTCACATTTTAGTTCAGAGCACAGGTTCTTAACAGTGTAACTTATTTCTGAAGGAATAAAAAGGACTTTGAGAAGAATAAAAGTAGTCAACATTATTATGGGGCATTGACATAGCAATTTGCTTGCAAATGATTTTAAAAACTACTGCTATTAATATACCTTATTGTATATAGTACTCCTAAACAAAGCCACCTTGGGTAATCACATTAATACAAGGCAATGGAAAGGGAATGGGAGAGCCTATAGCATTTACAGCAATGACTACAATTAATACAAGTACATAAAATAATCCAGTGGGACCACTGAACAACCCTGGGCAATGAAAGCATTTTTCAAGATATACCATTTAATGTGTTTGTGCAGCAGAGTAATGAGTAGTGAATAGTATTTACTAAGGAAAGAAACTGATGCAAAGACTGAATGCTCAACAATGGAGGTTTGTCTGTGTGCTTGACTCAGAGGTAACATTCTTTTCTTTATCTCTGATCAAATTGCAGTCCTAAATGGCTAGCCAGTGGAACAGTAGTGTCACTGTTGTCAAAGCTACTGTAAATCTTCAACTGAAAGAGAATGTCAAGGTCATTGCTATCAAAAAGCACAATGATAATACAGAAAAATGGCTGTAATAAGTTAAAAAGAAAATCATGGTAGACACACACACACACACACACACACACAGAGAAAACATGCTTGTTTGCAACATCGCCTATAGGCAAAGTGTGAAGCATTTGGATCTCATTGTACACTCACAATCAGGGAATGCTATTAATAGTTCCTACCTGTGAGTGAGAGGTCAGATTTTACGTATCTGTGGAATTGAGTGAAGCTTTTTGAAACTCAGAACATCAGAAAGTTTTGCAGAGCAAAGCCTCACTCTTTAATCACCTGATCCAATCTGTCTACTTCTCTTGCCACTGCCCAGCTCACTAATGGATGATAACATTCCCTGATTCACTCAGCATCCTCAGCTGAGTGCTGATAGAGGGAATCCTTTCAGCTAGCAATATCTATCACAAACTGCCTGCAACTTAGCCTTCACCTGGTCCTCAGTCTCTCCTGCCTGTCTTTTAAAGAACACACAGGCCCAATAGGCCCATTCGACCAGAAGTAGAAAACCTGATTAGGCAGTGATAGAAATTTTTGAATCCTTGTAGCACCAATTCTTGAAGCAATTGAAAGGGTGGAGACTAAAGAACTTATTTAGTAATAAGAGTCTTATTTTAAGAATTCATTAGACCACATCAAATAATTCCACTGGGAAAACATAAAGATGAGCCACCTCAACCCTATCTAAAAGAGATTCTCAAAACAGTGATGTGGCTGATGCAGCCATAGCCTTAAAACTGGACAGGCTTACCCATGCATGATGCCCCCTTGTCAGCCCAGAGGCAATCCTCAAACATGAGCAAATGGCAAGCTATCACTCAGGACTATCTTCTCCAACTCCACATTCCCTGCTTAATTCCAGTGGCTTTTGCTGTGATAAAGTGTTCTCAGCTCTAAATATTGGCTCCATAACTCCAGTTATGACCTTTCCTTTGTGTCCTCCAGATTTGGCATTTACCTTACTGGGTGAGCTTCCAGATAATATAAGAGCCTGCACCTCCAAACCCAAGTGTCGACCACTGTAATGAGTTCAATCAGCCTCTTTCATCTTGGGATTGCCTGGACACTTTGTCAGTTTCGTTAAGTCAAGGAGGATTTAGGAATTTAAAAGTGAATGAAACAAATTCCAAAGAGGCAGTTGCTACCATTTGGATGTTTTGTCTTCTCCAAATCTCATGTTGAAATGTGATTCCTGATTTTAGAGGTGGGGCCTGGTGAAAAATGATTGGATCATGGAGGTGGATCTTGCATAGATGGTTTATCACCATCCCCATGGTGATAAGTGAGTTCTTGCAGTTGTTCATGTGAGATCTGGTTATTTAAAAGAGTCTGGTGCCTCCCACTTCTCTCTCTCTTGCTCCTGCTCTCGCTATGTGATGTTCTAGCTCCCCTTCACCTTCCACCATGATTGCAAGTTTCCTGAAGCCCTCACCAGGAGCTGAGCAGATGTTGGTGCCATGCCTATACAGCCTGAAGAACTGTGAGCCAAGTTAAACCTCTTCCCTTTATAAATTACTCAGTCACAGATATTTCTTTATAGCAACACAAGAACAGACCAACACAGAGGTGATTAGCAGCAATATGAGGGGAACAAAAAGCAATCATAGGTTGTGAGATTTGGTGACTGGAAGCCCATCAGATGACTGGAGGGTAAAAAAGTGGGTAGACAGTGAGGAAGTAGACATCCAGAAGCAAAGATACAGGTAGAGTAATGTCTTGAGATTGTAGCTAAATTAAAATATAGGGTTTTTAAGATTGCAAAGACTTGAGCATTGTATGGAGGGTTTATCCTTAGAAATGAAAGGGTCATAATTCTCAGACATTTAGAGAAAATAGTAAATGGAAAAGATATAGCAAAATCTTTGTAAGGAGAAAAGGAACTTGAGAGAGTTTATATTTATTTATCTTGATGTCTTCTCTTAGAATTATTCTTTATTATATGTATTTAAGATGTATGGCATGATGTTTTGACACACTTATATTGATATAAATATACATAGTGAAATGATTACTAGAGTCAAGAAAATTAACATATCTATCATCTCATAGTCAACATCCTCGTCCTCCTGCTCCTCCTCCTTCTTCTTCTTCTTTTTTGTGACAAAAGTACTGTACTAGTCCGTTCTCGCATTGCTACAAAGGATACCTGAGACTGGGTACTTTATAAAGAAAAGAGGTTTAATTGTCTCAGAGTTCCATAGACTGTACAGGAAGCATGGCTGGGAAGGCCTCAGGAAGCTTACAGTCATGGGGTAGAAGGCGAAGGGGAAGCAGGAATGTCCTACATGGCTGGGGCAGGAAGAAGAGAGTGAATGGGGAGGTGCTACACACTTTTAAACAACCGGATCTTGTTTTTTAAATTACACTACAGCTCTTTTTTAAAGATCTTGTGAGAACTCACTCACTATCACTAGAACAGCAAGGGGAAAATCCTCCCCCATGATCAAATCACCTCTCAGCAGGCCCCTCCTCCAACATCGGGGATTACAATTCAATATGAGATTTGGGCAGGGACACAAATCCAAACCATATCAAGTATCTAAAATTACTTAGCAAATTGCCAGCATACAATATTATTAACTATAGTGCTTATACTGTAATTAGAATGCTAGACTTATTGATCCTACATAACAGCCACTTTGTACCCTTTCACCTATAACTACCCATTTCCCACCACCACCTCTGCCTGCCCATCTCTGGTAATCACCACTTTAATCTCTGTTTCTATATATTCAATATTTTTTAAAAATTCCACATATAAGTGAGATCATGTAGTATTTTGTTTTTCCTTGTGTGACTTATTTTACTTATCATAGTGTCTTCTGGGTTCATCCATGTTTTCCAAAATGGTAGAATCTTTTTGGTTAAGGCCGCAAAATATTCCATTTCATATATATATACATATATATACACACACACATATATATATGCAGTGGAATATATATATATGTGTGTGTGCATGTGCATATGTGTGTATGTATGTGTTTTACATATATATATATACACACATACACACACGCACCACATACCACAATTTCTTTATCCATTTGTCCATCAGTGGAAACTTCAATTGCTTCCGTATCTTAGCTATTGTGAATAATGCTGTAATAAACATGGAAGTCAGATATTTTTAGTAAGTGGTGATTTTATTTCCTTTGGGTATACACCCAGAAGGAGTTGCTGGGCCATCTTTAAAGTACAAGATAAGTCATCTTTTGGGAATAAGGAAACCAGTATCAGGGTCAGTATCTGCCTGTGGTTGCCAGTCAAGTGTGATGAATAAATAAGAAGGATGCCAAACAGCTGTAAGCACCCAGCTACAACCAGACAGTATGAATGTGCAGTCAAATTATCCTCAAAAATACTCAGAAGATTGACATCAGGATAAAGAAGCCAGGCAGTGCATGGAGGACTAACCCATTGAGGGCTGAAGGATCTGAAAGTCCTGGTAAAAGTCACTGTGAAATGGCTACAGGTCATGAGTCCACAATAAAAGTGCTGAAAGGACAGAGGGACTCCAAGAGTAAATAAGGAGTTCATGGCAACAGCGTTTTCTAGGTTCAGAATACTGAGATAAGTGGAAGAGAAAGAACTGTAAGACAGGAATTGTCAACAGAGATAAATGGAGTTAAAAGATGACTATAGCTCTGTAGGTGAAAGGACTAGGAAGCCAAGTTGACAAAAGGCCTCACTGGAGAAAGAATACCCCTTGAGGCTGAAGCCAGGGTGCAAATCAGAGAAAGATAAACCAGAAGTCTGATGTTAAGGAAGACAGGAAACTATCCTCTTGAATCCATTACCTACCTTCAACAATTATCAACATTTTGTCAATTTAATAAGGATCTTCCATTCTTAGCCTCAATATGATAGAAAGTCCTTAATAGGGTTACTTGGGAAAATATTAAGAATACGAGAAAATGGCTGGGCACAGTGGTTCATGCCTGTAATTCCAGGTGGCCTTTGGGAGACCGAGGCTGGTGGATCACTTGAGCTCAGTAGTTTGAGATCAGCCTGGACAACATGGTGAAATACTTGCTCTAGAAAAAAATTTAAAAAATTAGCCAGCTGTGGTGCTGTGCCCCTGTAGTTCCAGCTACTCGGGAGGCTGAGCTGGGAGGACCACTTGAGCCCGGGATATCGAGACTGCAATGAGCTGTGATCACACCACTGCACTCTGGCCTGGGTGATGGAGCGAGACACTGTTTCAAAATAATAATAATAACCATCTAGTACCTCTAGAGTCAACTGGATAATCAAGTACACACAGTTGATAGAGACTTCTGAGTTAATACTAACATTCTAGTTGGTAGTTGATACAGATGAGTAGTTAATGGCCACGAGTATAGTAGTATAATGGTAGGTCTATAGTATCCAGAAATACCTAAGCTATCTTTTTACACCATTTCCTCTCTCTTACTCTCCTTCAGTATTTCAGGAAATAGGTAAATGCTATCTGGATGACTAATACAATCTATTTAATAGGACGTTTGTTTTTATAAATGTCATGTTAACTACACTGTGTCATATCAGATAGTAAAGATATGCAAACCAGATTTTGTTTTAAATTCAATATTACTGTGATTTAGAGAGTATGATTGGCAATTCTGAAGCATGAGAAAAACATTCACATTCACCAAGGATTTAAAAAATTGTTTCTAAATTCCTGTTATTTATTCCATCTGTTCTCTGAGTTGTACATGTATATTTTTAACATGGTTCTAGTTTTGTCAATTCATTGATAGTTTTCTCAGGGAAATAGTGAGTTCAATCAATATCTATTTTAATGCTAACAATCAGCCTTCTGTTAAAAAGAAAAATAAAAAGTTTTGACTGTCTTTCACAGGAGAAATAATCCAATTCATGTATCCTTTAAAATGTAGAGGCAAAGAATCATTACTAAGGAGTTTGGTCTATAAGCTAGAGTTGATGCATATTTGTATCATATTTGGAATACATCTTGCATTATAAAAATCACTTCAGAAAAATCAGAAGCTTCATCCACAATTCAGGAAAAATTAATTCTTAGTTAACTTTTAATTGTAATGGTTAGTGCTTCTGCTTCCATCCTTGATAGAGTAGCTGACTTTCAGATTTGCCTTTCTCTATAAACAACTGGGAAAGTGAACAAAATATATGAAGCAATTACATGCAGACATTGGACAATAAGCAGCCTCAGAATGCAATTCTTGAAAGAAGAGAAAGAAAAGAGATAATCCTTGAAATATCCCTAGCTTTCTGCCTAAAGAAGGAGGAACCCAACCAAGCCTGATGCTCTCACTGAGTTAAGGAACGTCAGGGTTTGGAAGGCTGGTGCAGTAGGGTTAATGGGAAAGAGTGTTGGAGAAGAGAGAGCTATGCACAGAATTATCTTCAGATATCTTAACAGAGTTCCTCGGGTCTTTGGTTGATGTGCATGCATGGGGTGAGACTCCATAAAGCTGGGTAAAAAACAACTGCCAGGAAGCAATAAGTTTAACAGTTCTCAGGGCTCAAATCTGGGAGATGATTGAATTCTGGTCCGACTGAGTGAAGAGATCTGGTTGACCAAGCAGGGCATTCAGTAGAGATAGCAGATATATCACCCTTAAAAGTAGGACTAAGGTTAACCTCGAATAAGCCTCTTTTAGATACACTCTAAAAGCTTAAAAATAATCCTCAAAAGAATAAGGATTACCTACAAGTTGCTTACTTTGCCTGTCAAACTCTTTAAAGGAATACAAAAAAATGGTATATATATCAACAGAACATTTACAATGTCCATCATTCAATAAAAAAGTATTAAACTAGCAAAGAAGCAGGAAAATATGATGCCCCACCTTCTGGCAATATAGTAATCCTTAATTGGTTACTGAAAGAAATTATTTCTGCATCATTATGAGAGCAAGATTTGTTAAGGATGGCATAGCCAAGGAAAATAATCACTAGATCACTTGTCTGTATGCCTCAGCCCACAATCAGTTCCACTTTGGACATTTAAAAAAAAAAAGTCTCTGAGAAGAAAGACAATATAGATAAAGTCTCATCTGCAAACATGGAGGAGTTGTTCAAACTAAAGGAGAAACTGCTAAAATTACTACAATAGACCAGAACAGGGCTATGGCAACTCTATAGTGTACATCTCTGAGTGACACATATTCATGTTTTTTTTTAACCTTGACGTATTTATTGTTCTTACTTCATTTATCAAAATGTTCAAAACTGAATTCTTTCTTCTATAATGGCAGGTGATCTAACAAGGGTCTTGCATTCTTCCCAAAAATGAGGAAAGAGAAAAATGGATGAAAACAAACATGGACTAAAATTTAGAGAAATTAAAATAGACTTAGGATAGGAAAATAAATAAGTTATACACCACCACCATTCCACAAAAAGGGAGCTTGGTTGCCTCAGGGAAGTAACCTACTAGCTATCCATTTTGTTTGTTGATAGTGCAAAAATTTCCTCATGGATCTGTCTGCATCTGCCTTTTGGGCAACATGATTCTTGTCAGTTATATCATTGCTAAATTACTAAAGTTATGTGGTCTTCTCTTCCAAAATTAATTTATAGAAATTCTTAATAAAATACATGTTAAAATTATAATCATATCATTAAAGTAGAATAAAGGAAAATAGAAGGGAAAGAAGGAAGATGCTGAGAGAGGAAAAAAAGAAAGGATGAAAGGAAGAAAGAAGGGATGAAAGAATACTAAAAATACTTTCAGCAATAAATCTGAAAATTCAAATGAAATTAATAATTTTGTAGAAAAATAGATATTACCAGAACTGACACCTAAATAGAAAATATGTTTTATCTTACAACAATTAAAGACATTAAAAGTTTTAAATTCTATTCACAAATTAAACACTAAATTTAGAGATTTAAGTTGCTATTTTTGTTTTATTTTGTTTTTTGAGTCAGAATTTCACTCTTGTTGCCCAGGCTGGAGTGCAATGACATGATCTCAGCTCACTGCAACCTCCGCTTCCCAGGTTCAAGTGATTCTCCTGCCTCAACCTCGCAAGTATCTGGGACTACAGGCGCCCACCACCACACCCGGCTAATTTTGTATTTTCAGTAAAGACAGGGTTTCTCCATTTTAGTCAGGCTGGTCTCGAACTCCCAACCTCAGGTGATTCGTCCACCTTGGCCTCCCAAAGTGTTGGGATTACAAGCGAGCCACTGCACCTGGCCCAGAAATTTTAAGTTTTTATCTTCCAAAATCTTCAAGGAGCATATTAGATTTAGGAGGAGAGAACTAAATTTCTTTAAAAAAAAATAAAATAAAATAAAATAAATTTTTTTAAAAAGCCCAAGACTAATTATTTTAAAATGTGCTGAAAACCAAACTACTAACTAGACAGATAAAAGAAAACTTTATCTTCAAAGAAGCTAATAAGATATTAAAGTTAATTTTGAAAAGAAATGATGAAAACCAAAATATAAAGGAGTGACATCTTTAAATTACTAAAAAAAACTGCCAATCTAAAATTTCATGTCTAGAAAAAATATTCAAAACTGAAAGCAAAATAAGTGCATTTTATTACAATTAAAAAAATATTGCTAGTAGGCTTGTAATTTTAAAAGTTCAGAGTTTGTCAGATACATGTAACTACGTAAATGCAAGAAATTAAAAGGAAGAGCAATAGAAAAAGTAAAAATGTGGGTAAATATAAATATCTATTGAATAAAAAATTTTTATAGGATTTAATATACATCTACATTTAAAAGGCATGATAAAATTATGCAAGAGGCAGAAAATGGTCAATTAAAGTGTTTTAAAGTTCTAGAATTTTATATTAGCTTATATTATGACAAAGATGCATGCTGTAACTTCTAGGAATTGAAAAAGAATATAAACTATATAGAGGATGAAAAAATAAAAATATATTTAATTTAATAAAGGGAGGTAAAAATCAAAAGGAGCATGAAAGAGGAATGGAAAATAAAAAATAAAATAATAATACAAATACATGTATTTATATAATTACAAGAGTATAAAAGGCTTAAATATTACCATTAAAAGGCTAAAATTATCTAATATTTTTTAAAAAACAGTAGTTAACAGCAGGTTTCATTGAGAGACAAATTTAAAATATGAAAACAGAGAAAGTGTGAAAGCATTAAGATCGCAAAAGATATACCATAGAAAGATAAACAGAGTTAGACAAAGAAAATTTTAAAGCATGAACATTATTAGATATTAAAGGTGTATTGTATTAGTCCATTTTCACACTGCTATAGAAAACTACCTGAGACTGGGTAATTTATAAAGAAAAGAGTTTTAATTGACTCACAGTTCTGCATGGCTGCGAAGGCCTCAGGAAACTTACAATCATCATGGAAGGCAAAGGAGAAGCAAGCATCTTCTTCACAAGACAGCAAGAGAGAGAGAGAGAGGGAAGTGCCACACTAGTAAACCATCAGATCTCAGGAGAACTCACTCAATACCACTAGAACAGCACCTGGAAAATTGGCCTGGTGATCCAATCACCTCCCACCAAGCCCCTCCCCAGACATGCGGGGATTACAATTCAAGATGAGATTTGGGTGGGGACACAGCCAAACCATATCATGTATTTTATAATAATAAATTTGTCAATCCACCAGAAGGATATAATAGTTCCAAATCTGTATTCATCAACAACATTTCTTTAAAATATATATTGGAAAAATCTACAAAAATAAAGAAGAAATAGATCATTTTATAATCTTAATAGCTGATAAAACAAGCAGATTTTAAAAATCAGCAGATATTAAAGACTTGAGCAACACTTACTAAAACTAACTTAATTAACATATGTAGATCATCGCATTTAAATACGTAATCTTTGAAGTGCTATAGGATACTTACAAAAAAAAAAAAAAAAAGACCTTATGCTACTCCGTAAAGTGAATTTCAACAAATTTTGATGGATTTAAATAATGGCAGTGTATTTTTCTGACGATAATTATCAAGCTAGAAATAAATAAAAAAGCTAAAAATAAGTCACACAAAGATAACTAGAAAAATCCTCCATTGCTTGAAAACTAAGGAGGAGATCTGTAAATATTCATAAATCAAGAAGAAATCACAAAAAGTATCAGAATAGACTTTAAATTAAATGATAATGAAGACATGACATCAAAATTTTAAACATGTAGAATGTAGCTAAAATAAAATAACTTATAATCTTCAAAAGATAAACTAGATTTAAAAAGCTAAAAAATTAACAATCTGATTTTTAACTCAAGGAGCTAAATAAAGTAAAGCAAATGAACCCCAAAGAAAATTGAAAGAACATAGTAAAAAATAAGTTCAAAATTCAGTGAACTTGAAAATTAGATAAAATGAACATTTTCCTTGAAAAAGATAACTGATCAAAACTTAAAAAAAGGAATTCTAAATAATTTGATATCTATTAAAGAAACTGAATTCATTTGTAAAAGCATCTCACATAAAGAATACCATAAGTCTGGATGGGTTCATGGGTGAATTATTACAAAAATTTAAGAATTAACACAAATCTTATACAAACACTTCCAGAGAGAAGAAATAATAAATGTTTTCAAATTCATTATCTGAGGACAGTCTAGCTCTGATTTCAATACCAGACAAAGACATTACAAGAATGGAAAATGACAGGCCTTATTCTCTAATGAGCATAGACGCAAAAATCTCAAACAGAATATTAGAAAATCCTGTTCAGAAACACATAAAAAAGATAGTACATCACAACCAAATGGAGTTTACTTCAGATAGCCAAAGGTGATTTAACATTCAAAAGTGTATCAGTACAATTAACCATATTAATAACAAAAAAGTAGAAACGTCATATAATAATCTCTCAGATGCAAGAAAGGCATTTGATGAAAATTCAACACCCACTTTTCATCTTTCAAAAAGTCTCAGCAAATTAGAAAAAAAGAACATTTTTAATCTGATATAGGTTATTTATGAACGTCTAATATTATAAATAATGAAAATATTCTCCCTAAGGTGGGAAATAAGCCAAGAGATACAGTATCATCATTTCTATGTAATATTGACTGGAGTTTCCAACAAGTGCAGTGAGGCAAGAAGATAAAACCAAAGGTTTAAAGATCGGAAATGGAAACATAAAACTGACATTCTTAACAGAAGACTTAATTGTGTATGTAGAAAATTTAATTAATCAACTGAAAAATCTACTAACAATTAGGATTCTTAGGTAAATTCATATAGGTTAGAAGAAAATCTTCCATAAGTATGTTCATATTTCTGCACAGTCCTGGCTTTCTGAGCAAGGAGGTAAATTTGAATAGTAAGTACTTCAGAAGCAAAAAATAAAGTATGGTTCTGGAAATATTTAGAGACTTGTCTCTCTGGAGCCATTTGTTTGCATTCCTGGATAATAAACCTAATCTCTGTATCTCCTGTGGGGAGAATGGCCAGGTTTGCAGTAGCCTCTTCAAAGAAGTTTCTAATGTTTAGTGTTTCTCAGATGCAACATAAACCTTCTGGGCAGCATCCTCCTGGGCCCACTCCGTATGAGCCCGATGAAACTTCAGGGCAAGTGAAACTGACACAAACATGTTGTGCCATGAGTAATAAATTGTCCACACCCATTCCAGCTATTTCTTACTGATAGAATTTTTGGAAACATGGCAAGCAAATCTTAGTAACTGCTTGACAATCTGTCTTAATATTTGACAGTGAATATGTGAAAATGAAATTTTACAAACAGTACTATTTACTGTACTAAAGTATATCAAATACCTGAGATTATATTTAACAAAAATTGAAAAGACCACTACACTAAAATCTATGAATAATACTAACATAAATTAAAGAACTGAGTAAATGGAGAGATTTATCATGTAACAAACCCACAAGGCTGATTTATGGTGATTTATTAAACCAGTTTTGTGAATTTGCCTCAATTATCTCAAAATTATTCTGTAGATTCAAAACATTCTTAAACAAAATTCCAGTATGTTGTACAAATTAACAGGCTTCTAAAATTCTACATTTCATGTAAATTCTTAAATGCATATGAAAATGCAAAGAACCTTGGCAATACCAAGGCAATCTTGAAGAAGATGAACACTGGGGAACACAGACTTCAAGATACTAAAGATAATTATTATAATCTATAAACAGTGGAATAGAATAAATTCAATAAGAAGTCCACACACATTCACTCACCTTATTTTTGAAGATGACACTTCAAAAAAGTGCAAGGAGAAAGAATTATCTATCAAAATACTGTGCTGGACCTGAAATTATAAAACTCCCAGAAGAAAACATAGGAAAAATGCTCCTTGATACTGGCCTTGGCACTGACTTCTTGAATATCACACCAGAAGCTCAGATTGCAACACACACAAAAATTAATAAGTGAAGCTACATCAAACTAAAAAGCTTCTTCACAGCAAAGGAAACAATTAACGAAATGAAAAGGCAACCTATGAATCTGGAAAAAATATTAGCATACCATAAAATTGATAAAGGCTTAATAACCAAAATATATAAAGAACTCATACAACTCAATAGCAAGAAAACATGTAACCCAGTTAAAAAATAGGCAAAGGATATAAATGGACATTCTTCCAAATAAGACATTTAAATGGCCAATAAGTATATAAAAGGATGTTCAACATAACCAAAAAATTAGGGAGATAGAATTCAAAACCACTGTAATGTATCACTTCACACCCCTTAGGATAGCTATTATCAAAAGAGAAGTTGTAGCAAGTGTTAGCGAGGGTGTGGAGACAAGGGAAACTTTGTACACCCTGGGAATGTAGAAAGTTGCTGGTATTATGGAAAACAGAATGGAGATTCCTAAAGAAATTAAAAATAGAATTATTACATAATCCAGTAGTCCCTCAAAAGAAATGAAATCACCATCTTGTAAAGGTATTTGGAATGTTCATAGTTCATGCCAATGTTCATTGCAACATTGTTCACAATAGCCAAGATGGAAACAACCTAAGTGTCTGCTGATGGACGAATGGATAAAGAAACTGGAGTATATATAGATAGTAAATGGAATATTATTCAGCCTTTACAAAGAGGAGATCTTGCCATTTCCCACAACATGGATGAAACTGGAGGACATTGTGCTAAGTGAAATAAGCCAGAAACAAAGAAAAAGACTGTATTATCTCACATGCGGACTCTCAATTAAAAGTGAAATGCACAGATAGAGGAAACAAAACACTGGTTACTGGTGCTGTGCAGAGGGAGCAGGAAATGGGGAGAAGTAGATCAAAGGACATTAAAGTAGCAGATATGTGGGATGAACAAGTCTGAAGTCCCAGCATATAACATGAAGACTACAGTCAATAATAGTGTATTGTTTTTAGGATTTTTGTGGAATGAGTATTGCTACTCTTGCCATAAGGGGAAAGAAAATGATAATTATGTGAGATGATGGACATGTGCATTTTTTTCAGTATAGTAATCATTTTACCACATGTATGTATGTATCTCATGATATGTGATATACCTTAAATATACACAAGAAAATCTACTTTAAAAATTATGCCAGAGTCATTTAATCCACACTAAAGCATGTATCTAGAGCTCTATCTCTTATCATACACACAAAAATTCCAGATGGACTGCAGATCAAAATGTGAAAAATAAGCAAAGTTTTTTAAGAGAGCATAGAATATACATTCATGACCTTTGAGTAATCAAGGATTTCTTAAACTGGAACACAAAAGACAGTATTCTTAGAAAAACAAAAAATGATACATTTGGCTATAAAGTAAATACTTCTATTTATCAAAATACACCACCCGGAAAATGAAAACAACCCACAAAATGGGAAAATATAATTGAAATATGTATACTATACTTATACACACACACATTCAACAAAAGATTTATATCAGAAATAAATAAAAACTGCTACAAACCAAAAAAAGTAGATATATATAACTACGAAGAGATAAAGACATGAACAAGCACTTTACAAGAGAATAGCCAAATATTTAATAAACATGTGAAAAGATACCCTTTTATTCATCACCAGTGAAGTGTAACTTATTAACCACAATGTGATATCATTACAAACCCATTAAAGTGGGTAAAATGTACCATGTATTGGCAAATGTGTGCCAAGTATTAGCAAATATGTGGAGCAACTCGTCCTCTCATATGTGCTAGTAGGAGCCAAAATGCTCTAATCATTTTAGAAATCAGTTTGGCAATATCTATGACAGCTGAACATCACCATACCTAACAATTGCACACCTAATTATATACCCAATATAAATATGTACATAAATTCACTCAAAGACTGGTAAAGAATGTTCCCAGCAGCACTGCTTGTAATAGCCAAAAACTGGAAATAATGTAAATGTCCATCAAGAGTAAAATAAGCAGACATTTTGATGTTGTCATAGAATAAAATACTAGGTAGCAATGAGAATGAATAAACTTCAACTATTAGTAAATGCATGCTAGTAGGGATTTTTTTTATTATATACACAGTGTTGAGCAAAAGTAGCCAGACCCAAAAATAGTCTAATGTATCATTCCATTTCTATAAAGTCCAAAAGTAGACAGAATCTCTGGCATTAAAAGTCAGTTTAATACCTTTGGTGGGGGACAGTGACTGGAAGTGGACAAGAGGGTGCTTCTGAGTGTTAGTCATACTCTGTTTGCTGGTCTGAGAGATTGTGAAAATTTCTCAAGCAATATGTTTAAGTTTTGTGCATATTTATCTGTTATGCTCTACTTCAATAAGAAGAAAAAAAGAAAAAAATTATTTCTTAGACTCTTTATTGAAAGGATCTAGAAATAATAACCAAATTCTTGGGCTACTATTATAGAATACCAGCGACTGGATGGCTGAAAGAACAGAAATTTATTTCTCACATTTTTGGAGGCTGAGGAGTCTGAGGTCAAGGCACTAGAAGACCTGCTGTCTGGTGAGGACACTCCTCCTGGTTTGCAGAAGGCCATCTTCTCATGGTGTACTCACATGGCTGAGAGAAAAAAAAAAATATCTCATGTTTCTTCTCCTAAGAACATTAATCCCCTTCATGAGGGCTCCACCCTAAAGACGTGATTGCCTCCTACACCTCACTTCCTAGTACAATTATATTAGGGGTTAGGAATTGAACATATGAATTTTTGGGAGACACATTCACCCCATAACACAAAATATAGGAATCAATACCTCTAGCTTCCAGACTATGGTCTCAAAATACTAATTTCAACTAAACGGACCCAGGACCTCTTGGAAGAATGTAGGTTTTCAAGTCTGGGACAGAAATTTCCAAGATGAACCTAGAACAACTTGTCATAACAGATATCCACAAAGCTACTGATGACAACTAGGGTTCTATCCAAAGGACTCAAGAGCCATCGTGATTGTCCAAGGATGGATCCAGGGCGCATTACATAATTTTCAGGGCAAAATAAAATTGTGGAGCCCCTTGTTCAACACACGGGAATAACTGCAATTAAAGGCACTATAAGCATTTTTTCCCTTCTGCAGTATGCCTCTTGACTTGTCATGATGATTTTTATTTGCTATTAAATGTCATTATAAAAAATGAAAAATTAAAATTTTGAATTATTAACATAGATTGTTCCATTCTTTATATTGTATAATTTCATTTCAAAATGCAAATAGAAAATCATTTAACTCATATGCAGAATTACTGAAATTACATGATTTGAATTTCCTAGCTGGTACATTCAAATGTACTTCATTCTTACCAGAACAATGTAAGCATTGCACAAAATTAACTCTTCTATTATTTTACTTATTGACAATGAGCACCTTCTATCAACACTCTCTACCTTTGGTTTACTGATGAGTAAAGAATAACTGAAGGAAAGCAACTACGAGTTGCCCTCTTTCCCTTACCTTCTAAGCCATCATTTTGTCATTGTTGTAAAACTTTTGATAGTACAGGGAAGTAACTTAAGTTAAAAAAAAAAAAAAAAAAAAAGCCACAGGTGTCCTTGGTTGTTCGTCTTTCTTAGAATGCTAATGCCTTATCTGTGCATTAGAAGCAAATTCTTGTTTGAATGGAAACTATGACTTCTCAGGAAAGTCAGTGCCCTACTTAGTCATGGGCCTTATGTACCTACCTTGCATTTACTCTGTGTTTCACTAAACTCCCACACATTTTTCTACCAGAATTCAGTGCTCATGGCATTATGAACACTACATGCAAATGTGGCAGCAAGGAACAGTAGATACAATATGTTCTCTGTGCAAATGCATGCTCCATTGTCCCATCAAGACTTCACTTAGAAACCAAAAGTTCAAAAATAACTCGATTAAGAATTTAATGACAGAAACAGCAGAACATTAACCAATCATGCACCTGTGGCTGAACCTAAAAATGATGTATCTATGTCCTGACTCCCAAAACATGCAAATGTGGCCTTATTAAGTTAAAGAGCTTGAGATGTGATTATCCTGGATTATCCAGGTGGCCACTAAACCCGATCTTTATAGGAGACACACAGAGAAAAGTCACACAGGGAGAAGAGGACAAGGTTGTGTGAAGACAGAGGCAGATATTGGAATTATGCAGCCGCAAGTCAAGAAACACACAGAGCCACCAGAAGCTGGAAGAAGCAAAGAAAAATTTTCCTTTGAAGCTTTCACAGGAAGCACAGCCCTGCTGCCACCTTGATTTTGGACTTCTGATCTCTAGAACTGTGAGAAATAAATTTTTGTTGCTGTAAGCAACCCAGTTTGTAGTAACTTGTCGTGGCAGACACAGAAAACTAATACAGGGTCTCCACAAATGTGAGGTCCTATGAGACTGCACAAGTCAAACATACATGAAGTCAGCCCTAGGTAGAACTTTTATGTTTGCTCAAAAATGGAACAGGTTAGATACAAATGATAACCATAAATTAGAATGGATTGAGACCATCAGATATGTTTGAGTTTAAATTAATGAGTTTAGAATGATGCTAAAGATCATCTTTGGAGAATGCAAGATAACTAACCCAATGTTTTGGAAACTGATAAAGGGGAAAATCAATAACTGATCTTGCCTCTCCTCTACAAATTTTAACACAGAGTAATTAAATAGTTGATAAAGGAAAGTTCTCCATGGAGATATACTCCAGATAGTAAATGAACAAGGAATGCTACAATTAGAATATCGCAAGTTTTCAGCCTCTATTTTATTAATGGATTCAGGCAATGATCATCAAACGGTTCTGACATTACACAGAGATATAAAAACCATTCTGTGTTTCTTGACTAAAGTATATAATACTATCTTTGATGGTGCAATGCAACTGAGAAAAGAATCAAATCTAAATCTGATCAGTCACCTAGATCTAATTAGCAATTTATAGGAAATTCAAGGGCCAGAGCAACATGTTAAAGAATACCTTGAAAATGCATTTGGGAAATATCACACTGTGTTTTTGTGAGAAACAGAGCAGTACACACAACGTGTTTTTTGTTGTTCATTTCAAGTAAATAAATTATAAGGGATGCAAAAAGAGAGGGAGAGAGGAGACGTATAGATTTAAACAGACTTAAGAGGCATACCAAACTGAAATTTAGGGTTTCAATTTTCAATTGCCGTTCAAATAATAAACTATATTTTTTAAATTTCAGTAGACTTTTTGGGTGAAATTTACTTGAGAAATGGATCTTAAAAACAGAAGAACAAAGAAGATTTATGATAATTTTGAAGAACAACAATGAAGTATGAGGAATTATTTCCTATATATAAACGGCACTAATCAGGCAGAAAGGCATTAGCACTGGTCTCATAACCCCCTATGAATGCCGAATATTAATCCTTTACTTTCTAGATCGTGGATGGGTTTGAGGAGATAGGCAGAGGGACACCTGGGGAAATGGAGAGAGAAGCAGAGGAGGCTCAGAGGTATCAGAATAGTGACTTTTTACCAAAAAAAAAAAAGTTACTGTCTGTACAAAAGTTTTGTTTTATCTTAATAATTAGTAGGGCCATACTAGTACAACTCAGCTAAATATAATCCTTAGATATTGGTGCATACAATGAAATGAATGAAACCAGAATAGAGAGCTGAGAAAGGCATGCATACATATGAGAACTGAGTGGATCCCACATGCAGCATTGTAAGTCAGAGATAAAAATAGCTATTCAATAAACAATATGAAGATAATTAGTTATCTATTTGAAAAAAGTTAGAACCCTACCTTATCCACTTAAAATTAAAGCCAATAGCTTAAGAACCCAAATGTGAAAAAACTAACTCTGAAACTTTTAGAAGAAATACAGAAAATATATTTTAGACCTCAAGATAGCAAAAGAGTTATTAAATAAGTAACAAAAAGAGAAAACATATAAGGGAAAAGGTAAACCATTTTGACTATAGTGAAATGTAAACATCTGTATAAACTAGTAGTATACATAAACTTTTAACCAACAACTGAAAGACAATGGCAAGGTATTTACTATCACACACGTATATTATATATAAAGACAAGAGACCCATTTGAAAAATAGGCAAAGACTATGAACAGAAAAGGAAAGTCAAATTGTCATTAAGCATGTAAAGAAATATAAACTTCCTTGTAATCCAGTAAATACAAATTAAAATAACAATGAAATACTATTTCATAAATATTGGATAGGCAACATGTTTCAAAGTTAAAGACATGTAAATTGACCCATATGAAATTGCCATTTTTGTAGGTCAAAAGTGGTTAGATATTGGCAATTTTATATAGTTCACTAATACATAATCTATAATCTAGTATTTCTCCTCCTTGTGTATAACCTTTCTAAATTGGAATTTCCTTAAAAAACTAAGCCCTACAGAAAATAATTTGAGCAACTACTTTCTCAATTCTCTCAGGATGCATAACTATTTCCATTCTAGATGCATAGGAAATAATTAATTGATATATATGATGATTGCTTTAGAACAGTAGAACTTAATTCTCTCCCAGAATCCTAGTTGAGAAGAGGTAAAAAGAAACTCTTAGGAAGGGTGCTCCTTGGTGTAGGGAGAGAAAAACTGGAGGGCACGCCGGTGCACAGTGGCTCACTCCTGTATTCCCAGCACTTTGGGAGGCTGAGGGTGAGCTCAGGAGTTCGAGACCAGGCTGGCCAACATGGTGAGACCCCCATCTCTACTGAAAATACAAAAAATTAGCCAGGCATGGTGACACGTGCCTGTAATCTCAGCTACTCAGGAGGCTGAGGCAGGAGAATTGCTTGAACCCAGAAGGTGGAGGTTGCAGTGAGCTGAGATCGCACCACTGTACTCTAGCCTGGGCAGCAGAGTGAGACTCCATCTCAAAAAAAAAAAAAAAGAAACTCTTCCACGTGTACACAATAAAGAGTTTATTAGGATAGCTAACGAGCCTGTTTTTAATGGCCAAAAATAAAATAAAAGGAAATATATTCATGAGAAACATAAATAGATAATATATCCATACAACGTAATACTAAAATAAATGAACTAATTATATATGTGCATGAATAAATTTTAATAATGTAATTAACTAGAAACGTTGCAAAAAAGTATATAGAATATATACTTTGTATTTAAATTTTAATAGCACACCAAATAATTGTATATATTGCTTTCCAATAACCATATATGTAACAAAAGCATAAAAATGTATGGAAAGAAGAAACACGAATGTCTGTATAGTCATTACCTTTGGGAAGGAAGGTATAGGAAGAGGTTTAAACAGTATCTGTAATCTGTTACAATGCTATGATTTTCTCTGTAAAAGAAATTTGCAACTTGTTAATTAATGTTAAATTTAGGTGTTAAATAAGTACATGGAGGTTTATGTTGTCATTTTCTGTGCTTTTATATTTTAAATTTTTTGTAATGTTTTGAAAATTTAGAAAGAGAAGAAAACAATTCCTAGCGTGGTAAAGATAAGAGCAATTGATATCATTTATTAAGCACTTTACATGTGTTACCTCCTTTGATCCTCTCCATAACCCTATGAGAGAAGTACTCCAAGATCCTCTTTTCACAAATGAAAAAATTAAGACCAGACACTTTGCTCAAAATTCTAGTTGGTTAGATTCAGGGCAGTTCCAACTACAAATCATTTCTTCCAGGATGACAAAAAAAGAACAACTAAATCACATGAAGTTATTTTAACTTTTTTGAATTCACCCATTCAGTTACGTAATCTCTCAGTCATTTTTCCCTACTCGTGTCTAAGCTCCATCCCTTACAATATGTGTAAACTTGGAAAAATTATCCAAATCATCTTTAATTTGATTACCTCATCTGTTAATGGAAACTTACTTTTGTGTTTTCAGTCAGGTTAAAAGCATTTAAAATATTTAGAACAGTGTGCAGAGCAAGCACTCAATACATCTCAGTAAATCTGTGCTTATTCACATATTCATTTGCAATTAACTATTTACCATTGGACAACCATAAGATCTGGCCTGAACATACAGAGATAATGAATAAAACACTTTTTGTGATTCCAAAGCATTTCTAATTTAGTGAATAAGATGCTCATATGAACATGTAAGTGCAATTAAGTGTTGTAGGGGTGAGTTCAAGTCCAAATAAGGTACAGAGGGGAATTAAGGTAGATCAATGTCACCTGTGAAGAGACAAGGCCGGTAAGAGGATGGCAAGAATATTTTCAAAAAGTAGAGTTCATGCTTGAGTTGAGTTTGGGGAAATGAACTTAGTTTAGCCTGGCAGAGAGGATGGGGTCCTGAGTGAGAGGAGTAGAGAGAGAAGAACAGCTAAGCAGAAGATAGAGCATGAATGAAGGCATGCAGCTGTGACCTGACATGGCCTGTTCAGTTAATTGCTGAGGTGTTGGGAGTGTGGGAAGATGGTGATGTCAAGGGAGAAGACTGGAAGGACACTTAGGGATCAGGGTGTGAAGGATCTGCCTGGGATGCCTCACTAAGTTTGAGATTTTCATCCTAAAGAAAATGGGAAGATACCAAGGGATGTCAAGCACTACGAAGAGATTTGCATTTTGGAAAATTTAGTATAGCAGCTGAGATTCTGTTTTGTGACCATTTGATTCACATTTATCTCCCCTACAACACTATAAAGTTAATTAGGATACTGACCATGTTGGTCTTACTCAACATAATGTATACCCAACACAGTTCACAGTACAATCTCATAACTACTTATTGAATGAATGGAGGAGGTAAGATCAGAAGCAGGAGGCAACTGAAGTAGAATGAGTAAATTGAAGCAGTGGCAGCAGTAAGGGTGGATATGAGATCCTCGGGAATGTGTATAGTACGGTACTTGAGTACGCATTGGATCTGGAGAATAAGGGAGAGGTGTCAAGCTTGGGTGATTCTATCCAGGGTAACTTGGTGACTGGTGGTTGCTATTCATTGAACCTGGGAAAAAACAAAGGAGAAGTGGGTTTGTAGACCTAGGAAATGGATTCTGCTTTGTTTAGAGGGAGAAGAGACAATGTCAAATTTGACTATATTCTTTCTTCTCTTATAGTCTTATAAAGAAATTAAAAACATGAGAAGACATTTGGATATAGATCATTGTTCCCCATGGACATAAGGTTCTTATACATATAAAGACTAATACCAAAATGGTGAACAATCTTTGAAGTAAAAGAAATATCACTGAAATAAAGAAGGAATTAATTAAACACATAAGAGAAACGTTTGAAATTTTTTGATATAATGGGGGAAAATTAAGGAGGGATCAAGTATAAACGTGAAATGAAATTTGTATGAAAATAACACCATAAAGAGGAAAGAGTCAAGAATCTATTGAATAACACTTTTACCTAAAAAAGGTGACTAGGCCTTGCTTTACATTAATGGGTGCTGTCAGACTTGCAGTAGGAGCAATTTACCAGACCTCAGTCAATAGAAGTCTGAATCCCAACCAGAGTATTGCCTCTTCAGAGAACCCAGAAAGTGTCATATCAGGAGCAGAAGACCTTACATTGTCATATTAAGGGAGCTTTGACCCCACTAGATTTTAAGCAACTTTCCAAATCGAAAGCCTGAGTGCTAGCTCTGGAATCCTGCTTTCTGGAGCTCCATAAGTATCCAGAGGCTCAGAGTCTCTCTTAGCCCTGGGAGGTGAGAGGGCGAATG
Organism: Mandrillus leucophaeus; assembly: GCF_000951045.1. Lineage (NCBI taxonomy): Eukaryota > Metazoa > Chordata > Mammalia > Primates > Cercopithecidae > Mandrillus > Mandrillus leucophaeus. The sequence continues at coordinate 1,631,220 of NW_012106031.1, read as the reverse complement.
ATGTGTACTGAGTGATGACTATGTCAACATTTTCTTTCCACTTTCTAACTTTTTAAAAGTTTATGACAATACTTATTTTCTTTCTTTATTTTAAAGTATATGTACACACTTTCTCCATAAAGGCTGTTCTAATTTTATGAAAGAAAAGTAATTAAATCCTCTTTTTCCACCTCTTCCCGGCTTCTGAACAATGAGCATTCATTTCCCCATAAATTGCAAAATAAATGTTCATTGGTATAGTTCTTTTTGTGGTAGAAACAGTGATCTGTGTTTGTAGCCACACGTGTTGTAAGTTATATGGTGTGCAATGGAACCCAGTCATGACTCCTGTAAGTGGGTGTGAAACAGCACCCATTTTTCTCTGAGTACAGAGGGAAGAAAGGAGATTCCACTAGCAACATTGTCACTTCCTGAGATCATTTGTTCAATGCAGTATTGAATTTTAGGATCGTATTTAAAAGGTGGTCAGTGCAATGAAGAAAAGAGGATAAGTGTATCTTAAATAATTTTCAAATATCTTCACAGACCATTGATAGGAAACTGATTGCACAAAACAATTCCTCAAAGTGTCCCAGAAAGTGATGTGTTCTCAATGGTAACCCTGTAAGCACCTGGATTCTGAGCCACTCAAGATGAAATTCTAACCAACAGGCTGACTCATCTTGGACTAGAAAGAAAAAGCATGCAGTTCTGGACATTGTCTATAGACAAGAAGATGGAAGTTCAGCGAAGAATGCTCAGTAACAGCTGGGCAGGGTGGCATAGGCTTGCGAAACACAAAGCATGACAATGTAGGCCCCAAAGGGCCCCAAATGAAATTTCTACTGTAATGAAATTTCCTTCTTTCACAGTTTCAAATGGAGACGTTTGTGAACAGATGTAATCCCCAACTAGCTAAACTCCACATGCAGCCTTTCTCTGCGATGTTAGGAGCATCTCATGGAATGGCAGGATATGAAGTATCAAATGCAGAGTGTCCTCTGATGGGCAGCATCCCTGTGATTTGTGTTTCTTGTGGTTAGACACACACCAACCAATGTGAAGCCAAGGGATTTTAAGTGTACTCACTCTAAGAAGGCACTTGGCACTGGACAAACCTGGGACTTCAGACTCTGGGACTTTATATCCTAGGGGAGTGCAAGGCTCATGGCACACAAATGTCATAAACAAAAGCCCCTTCTCAATTTGTCACTTTTCACATGCAGTAAGTACTCTTTTGCACATCTTGTACTATGGATTGGAGGCTGTCAGTTATATTGGTTATGTTTGTTGTTGTTTGCGTGTTTTATTCATTTATTTGTTTGTTTGTCCTGAATAAACTTAGAGTATTCTTTTTACTCGTTAACAAAAGTCATTTTTAATGAGTGATGTAGAGAGTCTGGAGAAGGATCTAGGGAAGTAATTTCCTTGAGTTCCAGCTTTGTGCCCAGCCCTCTGCTGGGTCTTTCTTATACCTCCTTCTACTCAAACCCACAACCACCTTATGAAACAGTTATCAGTTTCCCCATTCTCCAAACCCAGAACCTAAGATGTAGGCACGTCAACGGACTTTCCCAAGGTCACCTGCTGGTGAGTGGGACACTGGGATATCACTCAGGTCTCTCCAACTCCACTATCCCATTATACCTCCAATATTGCACATTATTGACAATGGTATTCAGAAGAACCCAGACTATAGCGTGTATCTAGAATATTTTTACATTGCCATATTGCCTCTTGAGATACTTGTGTGATACTGCTGTGAGGACAGCAAATACATTTAGTAGACCCAAGCCCCATGACTGAGTCATTACATGGCACAAGTCACGACAAAGTTAGTGATACATGACTCAGAAATCATGAATTTTCATCTGTGTTCTCATCTGTGACCAGGTAGTTATTTATTCATTAATTTTCTTATCTCTTTGCTCATTCCAGATGTCACAAGGAGGTGGCCTGAGGGCTGAATTTGATTTGCAGATCAGTTTTGTTTGAATTCTCCCACCCCGGTCTCACACTGTGTTCTTAAATGCTTTTAGTTGCCAACATTTGAAAACTCAAGGGCTTTCCTATCTAAAATATCAATTTCCTCTTTCCCTGAAACCAGTAGATCTGGCAATATTAGGTTTCATTTTCCACATGGCAAAGAGAAGCTGTAGGTGCATGCACTTTTAAACAAGTTTTGGCTCTTTCGCCCCAGTTCCCATCCAGCCCACTTTGCTCATTTATGTTTCCTTCCTACAAGTCCCCCATTCCCTTTTAAGTGTTTATACTCTACTCTAGAAAATTAAAAATGCATGGAGGTGGTTCTGGGACTGGGGCAGGATGAAAGACTCCCTTAACAATGCAGAATCTCAGTGTGTTCAACAGGACCAAGTAACTATGTGTGCTTCCTTATTTTTAGGGCATTTGGAGAGCCCAAGAACTTCAGGAATTGGGGCTTAAGGTTAAATCTCTTACTCTGTAACCTGAATAATATTCTACAGCCCTCACTTGAACACCTCAGAGAAACCTGTTCCTTTGTTGAGCACCTACCATTCTTAGGAAATTTCTCATTAAACTGAGTCCAATTATGCTCCCCTGTGAAATCTGCCATCTGATGATCCTGCTTCCAATTCAATCCTTGGGAACATGCTTCACCTGCCAACCCACTAAATATTTGGGGACATCTCTCATGGCACCTCTAAGTCTTCTCAAAATCTGACATCAAGCACCTACCACTCCTTACAAGAAGCCACTCCTGTTTCCCACAGTGGGCTGTGTGTGGTTTCAAAGTTGTACAATATAGGAATCAGTGAAGAATTCTATCAAAAGGGAGGGATGGTGTCTGAAGGGTTCCTCCTTTTATATGATTACATCTTAAGATTACATCTTACTTCTGACTAAAAAAGATAATCTTTCAAGCTCATAGGACTGGATTCTCAGAGGAGTTTGTGCACTAGGATGTCTCAGAGGGCAGAAACTGTCTTCATCTCTGAACTACATAAATTTTCTGTAAGTTTTCAGTTCCACAGTGTGTTTAGGGCATTTCAGCCCTGTTGATAAGGGTGTGTTCACATAACCCAAACTCAGTTCAAAGCAGTCAGTGATGACAAATTCTAAACTGCCTCTAAATTTTCCAGAAGTGGATTCTAAGAGCATATGTGTTTGTGCTAAATATCTCTTTCTGATAGTCATATCAAAAGAAGTATTTCTACCTATTATGACACTTTCCCAGTCAGATTATGAGCATCAAAGATATCCCACGTCAGGTTAGGACAGGGAAAAATGTCTATGGGGCAGGAGGTGAAGATTAGAGAGGTTGGAAGGGCAAGGAGATAGTAAACATCCTTTCATATATATAATTTCACACAAGCTAAATATGAGTCTGGGTTTTAATGCATAGTTACTATTTATGTATACTTAAGGAAGTTAAAAATCTGTCGGGGGAGAAAAAGGCGGTGATCTTTAAAATGAAACTTGAGCACAATGGAAATCAATATTACAACTTTTCATAAGAGCTTTAATTACACAAAAAATTGAAGATTTTTATGAAAGGAGAAAAGTTTAAAATTAATTAATAAAAACTCCATGAAACCTCTTTCTACTTGAAAAAAGACCATCAGAGAGAAATCTCAAACAAAAGTCCTGTAACCATAACATTTCCCTTTCAATAAGATTGTAGTCCGGCTACCACTAACTGTAAATCCCAAAGGTAATTTAAAGATGAAAAAAGAAAAAAAAGTACTCCATCTGAGTTCAGCAGAAGAATTAAGACACTATGTTTTCTGAATTAAATATATTGCAGTTCCTGAACTGAAGTATTGGCTTCTTGTCTCTCTGAAAAACACAGGAAGCAAATTAGGTTATATAATTTCCATTTCCAGTAGCAAATTTCTGTACCAAATTTTAGCAGGAATGTACAGGCCACCCCTGAGGTTCAGAGAAGCCAAGGACATACCTAAACTTACACAGCCAGTAAATGGCAGGGCCAGGATTTAAAGTCAGCATGATCTGACTTCAAGAACTATACTCTTTAGCTGTTTTCACAATTGCATAGAATTGATAAAACTCAATTTTGGCTTCACTATCCTGGAAACAGACTCTCTTAATAAGTGCTATAATTATATAATTCTTAAGTTCCAGGCTCCACTAGCAAGTTTGAGAATAAGGGAAGCATCACAAAAAAATAAAAAGCAGAAGAGGCTGCAGGACCCAAGGAAACACCACTCAGCTGGTTTTCTATATATCAAGAGTTATGCAACACAAAGATTCTCACTCAGAAATGGATTCTGATAGCATTACTTTTGTACTGAATTAAGTTCCTTCTAAAAACAGTTTCAGTCTTGGACCATTTCAGTTATGTGAGTCAATAAGTCTTTTTGCTTAAGCTAGGTCATAAGGTACATGCAATTTATGCATTTACATTATAAGGCTTTCATAAACAACTAAACAAGGTAATGGATATAAAGCACCTAACACGAGTCGAAGATACAATAGGCACAGTTAAATGCGAGCTCTCTTCCTCTCCCATCTATTTTTACTTTATTAAATCTACACTTAAATTGGACATCATACTTTAAATGGTTATTAGTAATTCCAGTAAATTTCATTATTAACTCAGTTGATTACCATTTCTCCTCTTGTAGTGTAGGGCTCTGAATCCTCTTCCATCTTCTTATTCTCAATTGCAGGAGAGAGGAAGGAGGAAGAAAGGAAGGAAGAGAGGAAGGAAGGAAGGAAGGAAGGAAGGAAGGAAGGAAGGAAGGAAGGAAGGAAAGAAGGAAGG
>NW_012106031.1:1605603-1626383 GCF_000951045.1 Mandrillus leucophaeus | reverse complement strand
AGGGAGGGAGGGAGGGAGGGAGGGAAAGGCACAGAAAACCTCTAGCCATATGCACAATCTCTCTCTTTTACCTGTCCTATTGGAAATATGGACTAGGACTTCAAGAAGAAAATATGCATTCCCCTATTATAATCTGTATTATCTGGCTGAAAATAACAAATTTTAAGCCATTTTAAGCTTTAAAAAAATTGGAAAGGTGATTTACTGGATCATAGAACCAAAGCATGAAGAGGAAGGAAGAGTGTGTCCCCAGGATGAATGGATCATGAGACTTAAACAAGGTAACCACACTCACCTTCTCCAGTTTCCGCTCTTTCCAGATCTCATCTTCTCTACTTCTACACATTTTTCAGCTCAACCTCTGGTCTTCGGTGACTTCATTCTCTTAGCTCTACTCCACATTGTCAGGAAAGTGGTTGCTTTGATGTCATATTTTTGCAGCTAACAGTCCAAACGAAAATAGAGAACTTCCAACTTCAGGGAAGAACCTTAATTATATGAGCGTGGTCCACAGTCCCACTCGTTATACCACAGAGGTAAGGGTCTATGATTGACAATTCTTGCAAAATCACAGAGTGAAAGAGCAGTTCCTCGGGGGAAGTGAGTGGGTGTTGTTAATAAAAAAGAGGGAAGGGGTGCAGTATGGAAACAAACAGCAGTTGTTCACTCTATGTGAGCCTGGAGCAAGCCTGAGGTGGTCAACACCCTGATTTCTCTCTCTCTTCAGTGTACTCCATTCCTGGTACCTTGAGTCTACAAAGTCAACGTTGTTTTCTAAGCATTAGGCAGGCACATACACAAGTATAGACACATACACAAGCATAGACACATACACACACAGGCTCCCTAACACTCCCTAACACACTCTCTAAACCCCAGAACCCTCAGGACAAAAGATCCCCAGCAAACTAAAAAGATACAATTTTTTTTCCTCTCTTGCCCAAGTTTTACTCCTAACCTTCTTTCTGGAGGTTCCAGGAAATGAAATTGTTGATCAAAAAGAATGTCTGCTAAACCTCTCTCCCAAAGGAATATCATTCCATTGCATCCCAATCAATAGCATCCAACCTTTGTTTTGGGGGCCAATTTTTCATCTTTCTGAGGAATTACCCTGCTAGCATCCTTTTCCCTGTGTGTATCTAAGGCTCTTCCCAGAAAAAAACTGAGCTGAGTCGGGGACCCAAAGAAGCCCAACTGAGTGGCTTTAGTTCATGTCTATGACTGTTAGGACAAGGTACTCACTTGCCCCTATCGTCAGCTCACTTGAACTGCAGGCATAGCAGTAAGCAAGAAAAAATGACAAAAATGTTGTACACTAGCTTTGCAATGTAGTTTAAATGACAGACTAAAGAAAAAAAATCAAACATTCAGGCCCACTATATTAATCCAACATAGAACTATGATTGTGGTTTTTTCCTATATATTTTTAAATAATAAAAATATTGAAAAAAGAAAAATAATTTTTCTTTGTGCTTTGTGGTATAATTTACTACCCCAGCACAATTATTTTAATTATTATAGGTGCTTATTTAGTCTTAGATATTGACTATAAATTGCCTTAACAATTATTTGCCATACCGCTTAATTTCATTCAAAATCAATCTTGGTCAAGACATTGTTCTGAAAACTCATGGGGCTGCTTATCAAATCACTGCATAATTGTGCATAGGGGCAACATGACTTATTTGTGTCAGCATGCTAGTGAAGACACACATTATCCTGCACAATTCCCAGCCTCAAGCAACAAGACTGGGCAAAAGTATATAGAACAAAATAGGTGAAGGTCAGAGATATCAGCGGAAGGATTTGATTCCGCTTGAGACTTTTTTCGAAGAGGTATATAATCACATACCCATCACAGTGTGTTTTGCAAGTATATGCAGGGCAATAAAGGTCTCTTCCAGTCTTATTGCTAAAGGTAACAAGAAAGTGCTTGTAATCAGATGAGGTGTGAGACTGATTATGCCAAGTCTGAAGGCTGAATAAGTGATTAAGAGTTTGAACCATATAGAGGGTCATTTATTTCAATCCCAAAGGAATGTTCTGGGTAGAAGCAACACTGTGTTCCTGAAGTCTAGACTGTTCTGCTTCCTGTTGTGGCTACCTGTCTTCACACCTATTTCCTTCTGTGAGGAGTAAGCACTCACAGAAGTAAGTTTACTCACAGGAGTCAGCTGGCTGGCCATTCAGTCGTCTCTGTACATCACCTACCCACCTTCAAGGATTCATAGTCGTCTGGCCCCTAGTTAGGCGTTCAGTGCATGAGATATATGCATCTCAAACTCATCAGTCCAACATCCACTTCTATATCTTCCCTATAAAACTGGCCTTCCCACAGTCAACCCCATCCCTCCATTTCAGCTCTGTTGATAAAATTCCTCAGGCCAAATCCTGTAATCATCCTTCATTTCTCTACTCTTTCCTTTCTAAATAGTTAGAAAATCTACCTGGCTCTACCCTATAAACAAATCAGCATTTGCCACTTCTCACCACTTTATTGTGGCCACCCTGGTCCAAGATAATGGCAATAGTCTCCTAGCTAGCCTCTCTGCTTCCACCTTTACCCCCTTCCTTCCTACTTCAATACAGCATTTTCTCAACCCAGAAGCCACAACCTGGGTCATATCATTTTACTCCTCTGCCCCAAATCTTCTGTGGTTCCCAATCTCATCCAGAATAAAATCCTAAGTCCTTCCAGCGGTTCACAACGCCCAGTGCCATTATCCCCATGAATACTTTGATTTCATCTTCTACCACTGTGCCCTTCCTCACACCACTCCAGCCATACTGGCTTCCTGGCTTTTCCATGAATATGTCAGGCACATTCCTGCCTCAGGACATTTGCATGTACTCTATGCTCGTTGAAACGCTTTGCTTCCAGATATTTGCATGGCCTACTCCCTTACCCTCTTTAGGTCTTTGCTCAAATTCCACCTTCTTTGTGAAGGCTTTCCTGCCTCCTCAATTTTAAATCACAACTCCGTAGCCCCCACTCTACTTAATTTTGCTCCATAACACCTATGGCTATCTGACATACTGTATGTGTTAATTATATTTTTATTTTTTTTTTTTTTTTTTTTTGAGATGTAGTCTCGCTCTCTCGCCCGGGCTGGAGTGCAGTGGCACCATCTCGGCTCACTGCAAGCTCCGCCTCCCGGGTTCACGCCATTCTTCTGCCTCAGCCTCCCGAGTAGCTGGGACTACAGGCGCCCGCCACCTCGTCCGGCTAATTTTTTGTGTATTTAATAGAGAAGGGGTTTCACCGTGTTGGCCAGGATGGTCTCGATCTCCTGATCTCGTGATCCACCCGCCTCGGCCTCCCAAAGTGCTGGGATTACAGGCGTGAGCCACCGCGCCAGGCCATGGGTTAGTTATTGATTAACCATTTGTTTTCCCTTGCTGGAATTTAAGCTCCATGAAATCAGACTTACTTTCTGTTTTGCTTGCTGCTTTATCCCCAGTGCCTAGCATGTTAGTGATAAATATCTGCTAATAGGATGGCTTGTTGCCTGGATGAATAGATGGGGGGATGGATGGGTAGATAATTGAATAACTGAATTGATGAATATATTAGCTAATTTTATATTTTGTAAGAAACTTTATTCATTGTTTTAGAAAGATATTAGTTCTAAATTATATATTAAAAAGTAAATAAAGTCAAATGACCAACCCAAAGATGATAGGTTGTCTGAAAAACGGGTCTTTCTAAGTTGCTAATTTCAAAACTGCTCCCAGATTAAACTCTATATTTAGAAAAGGTTTCGGATAAATGGTTTGGGCAAATAATCACTTCTTAGTGCACGTCAATTATGTTGTAAGCAAACCAAGTAGGAAAATTCAAGACAAAAATATCGTAATCAGTTTCAAGCCACAGAACAGATTTAATTCAAACCGAATAACCAAAACAAAATGGAGGGGGAAGAAAAAAATACACACTAAGGGATGGATGCTCTTGTTTGACTTTCTATGCTGATAAAAATTAAACAAATTTTCAATGCTGTTTTTCATTTTGCACTGTTAAGGATGGAGACTATATTCAACTAAGTGTCCTTCTTTCCCATTTCTTATCAATAATATTCTATGGTTTTTAAGTATTAGTAGATATTATAATTGGTTTTTCAGGCTCATGACAAACAAGCAAGAGAAGTGGACAGATGGTTTTAATGTGAACTAAGAAGAACATGTTGGATCTTCAAAAATATGTCAGATCTCACCATTTTGTGATTAGGATGGTGTTATTCATTGCAGTGAAAAGGAAGGAGGAAATATATTGGTCTGAATCCTTTGCTTTGTCCCTTAAGGGTAAAGGCAGGAAGCACCTGGCCAGGGTATCTGTAGACAAGGCCAGTTTTGGATGCTGCCTTCACCAGCATCCCCTGCCATTGGTCATTTTTGTTTGTTCTATAAGTGGGGAAAGTATCTTCTCTCTGGACAGTTAATTTTAGGGTCATGTCACATGAAAGCTTGGGACTGATGAATTTGCCTGACAGGGAGGAAGGATAACAATTACAGAAATAGTTACTGTTTCAAAGCTACCAGGAGAGAAGAACAGGGAAGTAGTTTTTTGCCTCTTGTTATCATTACATAGCTATGCATTGTGTTTTGATGAAGCAATGTACTATACAGGGCAATTGGGAGGAACTGGACAGATATATGAAAATGATTACTGTTTTAAAGCCAGAGAACTTATGGTAGAAGAAAGTGAGTACATGAAGTTAATAGAGCTTTCTTCTTTTATTTTTAAATTATCCCATGGTTAGTATTGAGAACTAACACAAGTAGTGAAAACTGAGTATATGAGTAAACGTTATTCTCAAAAATGTGTCCAAATAGCCAAAAGGATACAAAATGTCCCAAAACTGTAATCTAAGTCACTTATTTGATTTAATCCAAATTTTCATAAAAGGCTGTTAGGCTATTACATTGATTTATCCCTATGTAAACACTAGTATTATGTGGATTTTCTTAATAACTAATAAGAATTCATTTGTACACCCTCTCCCCACTTCCACACACCGTTTTTGTTACAGGTGTTCAAGTTTATCTTGCCTTTTCTCTATATTTCTAGGTTCCCCCATCACTCATGTCTCCCCACACTGGCATTCACAGAGTTTGTTTAACAAATTTTGGGTTTGCTCTCATTTATGTGGAAGAGTCTATTTCCAGCAAACTACTGGACTTGTACCTTAGGGCTAATTATTCAGGAATTGGCATAAGTCCTTACTTACCATTCTCTAAACATTCTCTGTCACTTCATTACAGCCAAGATTTTATTGTAAATTACTACTTTGACCTAATACATATATGAGAAGCTTTTATGAAATGAATGAATGAGAAGATGAAAATTTGCCTAAAGACCCTTCAGCTAGTAAGTCATTATCTTATTGAAGGCTATCAAAGCCTTTCTTAGTTACTTCTTAAACCACTCACTGCCCTTGACTACCTTGCTTCCAAATTTATTTCTTCTCATTGATCATCAATAGAGGATAGATGTTACTTCTCAAATAGTAATATAACTTCTCATAAGGAAAAATAATGGATATCTCTCACTCATATGGTCATCACTTATATTGTAATACTTTGTATTAGAATGAGAAATTGTGTGGTGAATTGCAAAGAACAATGAACTTAGGTTAAGATCTGAATTCTAGGGCCAGATATGACACTATTTAGTTCTATGGTCTTGATCAGTTCAGTTAACTTTAGACCTTAGTTTGTGCAACAGAAAATTGAAGGCATTGTATCAGATCAGGCTTTTCAAATTATATGTCTTATAAAACACTAGTTTCATATAATAATAACATTTTTTAAAACTTCAATATTGCATTTAATTCAACAAAAATTTACTGAATGTCTATTATATGCTAAGAAGATAAACCAGGCTAAATGATCCTAAATGCAGCATGAAGAGAAAAGAGAAATAAAAGGTATGAAATACAGGAAAGAATAAGAAATGTGGAAAATGTAATGACAAAATCTAAAATTGAAGTACCGAAACAAAAGAGTGACTTAGAGACAATATTTGAAAAGATGGTATCTAAGAATTTTTAAGAACTGATCAAAGACAGCAATCCAGAGATTCAGGAAGACCAAGTATATCCCAAGTCAGATAAATTAAAAGAAATCTCAGATAAAATACATTATAGTAAAATTGGTACAAATCAACAACAAAAAGAAAATCTGAAAGAAGCCAGAAAAAAGAAAAGACAGATCACACATAAAGGAATGTTAGACAGCTGACTTCTCAATATCTCAACAGAATCCTAATAATAATGGGAAAAGCCTTCAAAGTTCTAAAGAAAATGACTGCCAATCTAGAAGTCTATATTCAGTAAAATATCTTTCAGGAATAGAGTAAAAATAAAGACATTTATAGACCTAAGGGAGTTCTTTACCAGCACTAATTTAAAGGCAGTACTTCAGGCAGAAGGAAAGTAATTTCAGATGTAAAATTTGAGATGTTGGAAGGAATAAACTGAGCTTATATTCATGAATATTGATTGTATAAAAGACTAATAATAGTGTCAGTTTTTTAGTAGAATTGAAAATATAACACAATAGCGTAAGTCAAGAGGGTAATAAATGGAATTAAAGTTTGAAAAGAACTTACTTTTTTTATATAGACAAGACTTTATTGTAAACCTACATTTGCCTGTTACATTTATGGGCAGCTTTCATAAAACCAATGAGTGACCATCTTTCCAGTTGAGAGGAAGAGCTAGGTTTTGAGTAAACTTAGGCTTTGATAATTTAAGCATATTAGGTAAAAATTCCTAGAATAAACACATAAAGAAACAATATGTGCAGTTTTCAAAGTAGAAGAGGGAGGAATGAAAGACTAAAATTACTCATTCAATCAAGAATAAAAGGCAAGAGGAGGCCAAGGCAGGTGGATCACGAGGTCAGGAGATTGAGACCATCCTGGCTAATAGGGTGAAACCCCATCTCTACTAAAACTACAAAAAATTAGCCGGGCGTGGTGGCGGACGCCTGTAGTCCCCACTACTTGGGAGGCTGAGGCAGGAGAATGGTGTGAACCCAGGATGCAGAGCTTGCAGTAGGCCGAAATCATGCCCCTGCACTCCAGCCTGGGCTACAAAGCAAGACTCTGTCTCAAAACAAACAAAAAAAAAAGAATAAAAGGCAAGAAAGGAAAGAGAAAACAATCCCAGAATAGTCCTAGAACATAGAATTAATTTTAAAGTATTGGAGTGATAAATTGCATCATTCATGAAGGAAAGATGGATAAATGTACATGTTGGCATTCCTTATACTAGGATACCAGGTAAGAAGAAATCAGTTCCTGGACATTGCCTAGTTCAGAGGTTGTGAATTAGAGATAACTGGATAAGTGAGCTTGTAAAGTGGCAAACATCTGTATTTTTTTCTAAAATGTGTAAAGCCACTTTGAAATTTTGAATGCAAATTATCATCCTTACATTCCTGAGTTGCACTCCTCTTGTGGTGAGCCGGATGAAAAGACAGCATCCGCTTTCCACAGCTCTGATACATGTTTGGTGGCACCCTAGGATTTCCCCATTTCCCACATGTTTAGGCAAAAGTCATTTTAATTTTTCACTTCATTTTGGTATTTCTGAATGCTACTTACCACAAAAGATTGCATTTTCAGACTGCCTTGATCAGTAAAGGATTTTCAGTTGTGCCGGCCCCTCTCTCTACTAGATCCCCAGGCAGAACAGCTGCAAAACTTAATCTAGCTTTTGGTAATGAATTCATTCATCTTATTTGTATGCAACTCAGGCAGACTACCTCTAACTTTAAAGGAAAATGAGTGCTGATCTTTTTAAAGAGAGCGAATATGGAGCAGCCTGATCCCTAAGAGGCTCTGAGAGATTGAAGTTATTCAAGTCTCACCCTCAGGCCTTTACAAGGGTAAAGCCACACAATCAGGAAGAGATTTGACAGTCCTGTCAATCAAAGATTCTTCACCAAACCTCTCTCATTCAGATTGATTAGCTGAGAGGACTTATCTGAGAACAGTTGAAAGAACACTACTAAAAATCAGCAGCTCAGCTCGACCTCTTAATCTTTCTGAGCCTTAATTTACTCATCTGTGAATTAGGATGAATTCAAACATAATCATCTACAAGCCCAGTTCTTAAACTTTAGTGTGCATTGGAACCACCCGGACAGTTTGTTAAAACACAGATTGCTGGGCCCACCTCCAAAGTCTCTGATTTGGTAGCTCTCAGGTAGAGCCCAAGAATTTGTGTTTCCAACAGGTTCCCGGGTGATGCTGAAGTTGCTAATACAGAGAACATACTTTGAAAACACTAATCTATATGGCCTCATAGCTATATTATTATACTCACAAGTAGTGCAAAATTCAAATTATGGAAATGTTTATTTTAATATCAAGTTTATACATAAAATAACTTTTGCTAATTTTTATAAGCACATGTATTATCAAACCTTGTTGACACACTGTTAAAATCATTTACAATTATTCTCATTATTTGCCTTTAATATTTAACAAAGAGACTTGGTATACAGCTTTTTTTTTTCTCAGCAAGCTATGTATTTCTTTAAAAGATATGTATTTTATATGCAAGAGCAAGCCTTTAGGTATGCAGTAAAAATGACCATCTATGTGTTTGTGGGTACTAAAAAGAAGTATTCAATTCCAAAAATACACTTGCTTGACCAATTCCTTACCTCAAGATTATATTTAGTCCTTTGCAGAAAAACTGAAGTTCTATTAAAATGCAAATATCCCAGAATATAGTAAAAAATCACTAAACCTTACCAATTACCTATTACTGTAAGTGATTTTATCAAATTATTTCTCAAGTCCCAAGTTTACTAGGAGAAGGAGAGAAAGAAGATGAAGGCACAGGCATGATTCACCGTGGATATCATCATGGTAGGAAAAGGAGATGCTAGTTCGGAAGAGCCCACACTGAAAAGTTCACCAATGTCTGCATTTTGTCCAAGCCTAGACTTACCTGTACATTTAGTAAGGCCTTCTCCCCAGTGGGCAAAGCCAGGTCCAGCAATCATAAGTTCAATTGTGAAATCCAAGTGAATAAAGCTCTGCAGATTCAGATTTGTCTAATAAAATATGGTGTTGCCCAAACTCATGCAGTTTCCTGGATATGTTACTAATGATAACTACACAACAGAATATTGGTGTTGTGTCATCCAGATCACAAATCACCCACCTATTTGGTAGAAATGATTATGCCAATGCTTTCTGTAGTCAAGAATAAAAATCTAGGACCCAACCACTCTCTGTGGTGCTAAAAAGTAAAACTACAGCTCTCTAGGTCTATGTTATAAATGAGAACGGGCAGATTAAAATTGAGCAGCTGTGCGTTCCCGTAAGTGCTCCTTACTACCTTGCTATTTGTTTCCTTATGTCTAACTGAAAAGCATTCAAATATTTCAGAACTCCTAGGGCCTAAAATGTCTTTGGCTACCACATTCATTTAAGCCCCAAAAACACTTGTCTTAGTCTGTTCAGGCTGCTATAATAAAATACCATAAGCTGGGTAGCTTACAAACAATATAAATTTCTTTCTCACAGTTTGGGAAGCTGGGAAGTCCAAGATCAAGGTGTTAGCAGATTTGGTTTCTGGTGAGGATCTGCTTTCTGGCCCTCACCACACATGTCTTCACATGGTGGAAAGAGTGAGGATTGTCTCTCTAGCTTCTTTTGTAAGGACATTAATCCCATCTATGAGGGCTCCACCCCCAAGACCTAATCACCTCCCCCAGCTCCTAACACTTTCACCTTGGTGGTTAGGTTTCAACACATGAATTTTAGGGGAACACAAACATTCGGACCATAGAATACTCTGTACTACAAACAAGATAAATTTGTGAAAGGGAAACAAGAAAAATTTAGAGCATAAAAGAAGTTGGAGTTTACATAAATCAAACAACAAAACACACGATTTCCCAAAAAAACAACATCACAAAAGCTGGCCTGTGTATGGCTAACAAATATGTTGTCATCTGTGATCTTGCCTTTGACATTGTACCCACTTAGCATGTCACTAAGGCAAGTATATTTCCAAGATGTTAAAAAGTGCATTTAATTTGATTTCAGTAAATATTGATTAGAATCCCTGCTGCTACCTAACGGCTCTAAAATTAGATGCTGGTGACACCATCCTGAGAAGAAGCATGTCTTTAACTCTGGGTAGCAAGCCTTTGGATTGCTGGGGTAGAGGAACTCCTTCCACTAGCTGCCATTTTGCTTTGCACGCAAACGCTATCACAATGGCAAAACCTGCAGGCCTGTAAATGCCAAGTGTTGCCCCCAGCTGTGGCAGGTCTTTGGAGCTGGACCGCCAGAATTTAAATTCCGGCTCTGCCACTTAAGGCCTGTGACTTTGGGTAACACATCTAAATACTCTGTGTCTGTTTCTTCAACTGTAAAATGAGGCCAAAATAGTTATCTACCTAATGGTGTTATTGTGATAATTAAATGATTAAAAGACTAATACATGTAAAACATTTTGAAAAGTGCCTGGCACAAAGTAAGTGTTAAATGTTGGCGGCCGGGCATGGTGGCTCACGCCTGTAATCCCAGCACTTTGGGAGGCTGAGGCGGGCAGATCACGAGGTCAGAAGATCGAGACCATACTGGCTAACACGGTGAAACCCCGTCTCTGCTAAAACTACAAAAAAATTAGCCGGGCGTGGTGGCAGGTGCCTGTAGTCCCAGCTACTCGGGAACCTGAGAGGCGGAGCTTGCAGTGAGCGGAGATCACGCCACTGCACTCCAGCTTGGGTGACAGAGTGAGACTCCGTCTCAAAAAAACAAAACAAAACAAAACAAAACAAAAAAAAACAGTTGGCTATTAAAGTTTAACCATTCAAAGTTCTGTGGATCAACTACCTTAAAATTTGGATGGGGGATACCGTGTGCTCCTCCATTAAGCCTCGGCGCCCCTGTTCAGCAAAAGCAAGGCCGTTTTCACAGGAAACTCTGTACTGTCCACCCGTGGGTCTAGGTCTGAATATTTTGTCCAGTGCACGGTTTTCTCTAAGTGCAATGTCCAACAAATATGCATAATTGGTGTTATTAATAATCATAGCTGCTGTCCATTGAGTACTGATCACATGCTGCTTGCTGTTTCTCTCCAGTACTCAGACTACCCCTGCAAGGTAGGTACTGCTGTCACCATTTTAGAGCTTCAGAAACTGAAACTCAGTCAGGTTAAGTCACTTTCTAAGGCTGCAAATATAAATGGCAAGACTGGGATCTGATCACAAGTTTAACGAGCTCCAAAGTCATGCTCATTCCCCAAATGATTCTGTCTTCTACCCAGTGGAAAGCCGATAACCAAAAGGTCTTATCTCAGGTGTGTGATTTGGAAGCATCTTTGTATGGTGTGTGATTTGGAAGCATCTTTGTATGGTGGATGAACATTCTATGGTTCTTAAAACTGCCGGGGTTGTTTATACCTGTATATACCTTTAATTGCAGCCCAAACTCTCCTGAATGGTGATGTTTCTCCCTTGTATTAGAGAGGAATCTACTGTTGCCTATCATCAAAATTATCCTTACTGGTAGTTATTAATGCAGGCATCAGGAGTCAGTCAAATGAAGGTCAAATCCCTCCTCTGCCACCTCTTGGTTACCTAACTGAGCAAAGCTACTTAACCCAAGTCTTCAGTTCTGAAAATGAGGTACTTGTACCTTGTGGTTCTTGTGGTGAGGATTCCATGAGAAGGTGTATGTCCAGTGCTTAGAACAGAGACTGGCAGAGTGGCTGCTCCACAAGCAAGCCCAGCTGGGCAGACAAGAATGAATATGCCGGTGACTGGCTGTGGGAGACTTATCCTTCCTTATCCTTCCCCAGATTCCCAATTCCCTGGTTGACCCAGTTGTTACCCTTTGTCCTGAAATTTCAGCCCATTTCAGACGATTAACAAATATTCATCAACAGTAAGAAATTCAAGAGAAAAACATTACTCTTACTAAGCTTGTCTATTCGTGGCAATCACTCACCATGCATTTACTCATCACAGGACTAATTTGTTGTGATCTATACATATAATCTATTATTTTATATATGTTATATATATTTATATATTACGATATATGCATCATGTATAGCACTCATATATATATATGTTTTACCTGTTTATGTGTGTGTGTATATATAAATGCATGTACAGGCATATACGAAATGTAAGTACATATATAATTTTAAAGAATTTTTAAATGTCTGCTTCAAGATCTATTTTTTAGGAGCCTAAGCAGACTTGGATTTCAAAGAAATTTCCTTCTCTGTGAGTTATTATTAAAACAACCGGGCCTTCCCGTTTGGGTTCGATTGTGTGTTTATTATCTCCTCAGGCTGAACTTGGTTGAAAGGTCACACAATCTTGTTGAATCAGCTCAATCTGTTCATTTAAAGTCTTCCCATCTTTTCCACTGATGTGAGTTTAAGTGAGAGCAATTCAGGTCCTGTAAGTTGGTGATGTCCTCAGGTCCTCTGGGCTCTAGATCACTGCTGACCTCTCCACCCACCCTCTCAGCTTTTATGAAAATGTTAATGATCAGCCCCTTGATGCTATATACCTGTTTGTAACTCTCCTGAGTCGCTATCAACCTTAAAACGACAGGGATTCAGGCATTGAAATTCAGGCCCCATATAGTCCACCTACTGATATAACTAATGCTCACTAACCTCACTTGAAATAATATAGTTCAGAAAAGACACAGAGAAAGCTTCTGTTGGTTCGGAGAGAGTGAGCTGAAGTCCTTCAGGGCAGCCCCCACATCAACTCAGGAAGCCTACAGTAAAACCAAAGACCATGCAAAGGCCACAGGATTTATTTTTACTAGAATTGTGTCTTGAGCTACAAGGAGCTATAATGATGAAATAGCAGGAGCTTGAATATTTTACAAGAAAAATTTTCTACTCACAATAACTGAGCTCTTCAAGCTATATCTACACATTCCTCGCTTCCAATTTTCCTAAATGTTCCAGCTCTCAAACACTCATGCAATTTCTGTGTGCATATGTGTGATTTGGAGTTTGAGAAATGTTTAAAATGGAGAAAATATAAAGACTAATAAAACAAACAATCCAATAACATATGAACCACTGGAAAAATAGTATTAACCATTGAAAATATTTTGTCTTCTTTGCTTCGAATGTTTTATTTTTTAAAATCAAAATAGATCTTAGTATAATCTTCTTCAACCACCTTCTCCCAATCCAGTGTCAACCTTTACCATGAACTGCGTGTATATTTTTCTAGTCCATTTAAAAAATATTTTGTCTTATGTTTACACTCATTAAAAATATAGTATACCATTACCATTTTTTAAAATTTACATAAATTGCGTCATGTTGTACCATTCCACTTAACCTTGTGTTCCAGTGATGTTTACATGTTGATATAGAAAACAGATCTAGTTGATTCTTTTTAATGGCTCAAGGTCACAAGATAAGTTAGTGTAGGAGAAATAAAACTTGTCCATTTGATCACGCAGTAAAGAAAAGGCTAGGGACTACAAACCACAATCAGCATAAGGCAGTGCCCATGAAAAAAATGTCCAGTTAATATTAATTAAATTCTGGTACTGACTGAAAGTGTTCATCATGGCGCACTGAGCTAGACAAAAAATTTAAAGTCACAAAGGGTACCTACCATCACCAAATTCACAAATGAGTTGGGAATGCAAACTTAACACCCCCAAATAATTAAAAGATAATGAAATGTGTTTTTAAGGAATTGTCTTTAGGGACCAAAATCAATTCAGAACTGGGAGTGATCACCATGGACAGGTATAATCAGACAGGGCTTCCTGGAAGAGGCAATAGCCGAGACAGGCTATGAAAGGTAGGAAAGGGGCTTATGGATTAGGAATATCATGAGCAAAGGTTTAAGGGTTGGAATAAGTATGGCATGCACAGGATTACCCTGAATGGAGGAGAGAGAAGCTGCTGGAGAATGGGTAAGGTCAACATGTGGAGGGATCCGAGAGCCAGACAATGGAGCTTGTGTTTGTGTAGTTGCCAACATAGAGCACTTTGAGAATGTACATGTAGGATTGGCGCTAACTGCTCTGATTGGAACTCCTGGAATGTTTTAGGGTCTTCCACCCCTGCACCTTTGCACACCCTATTCCCTCAGCCATGAATGCCATTCCTGATCCCTGTTTCACCTTCGGCTTACAGAACTCATCTGAGCCGCATCCTCAGGAAGCCACCCTGGGCATGTGTTCCCTGCCCCCTCACATACTCCACAATGTCTTGGACTTCCTGCTAGCATAGCGTTTGTCATACTGGGCTGTGATTTTGCTTAATTGTCTTTCTCATTAAATTATAAACTTATTGGTGGGAAGAAGAAATTTGACATATCTGTCTTTTTTACTTCGGGGTGTAGCACAGTACCTACTTCATAGATGCATTCAATTAATGTTTGAATAAGTTAATTAATGCATTAATTAATGAATGATTCATCAAAGAATTATGTTTTCCAAATATTTGCATGTAATATTACCCATTTAGGCTAGAAAAATAATCATTTAGATGTCTCTTGGCTTGCAGAATACATCCCATGAGAAAAAACAAATTATAACTGGTAGCAACATGAAAGAATTGTCAATAATGCATAAAATTAAGGATTTAAATTTTGAAAGGTAAGTCAAAGTTTTATTTGTTTTGCCACTGTGCAAAACTCAAAATCTTTTCATCTACAGGGAAAGAAACCATGAGCACTTTGATGTAACTGAATATGACACTTCAATCATGCCATCTCCAACTAGATGTATTGTTGAAAAAGGAAAAAAAATCATTTGAATTTCCTATAAAGTTCTGCTTTTAAAAATAATAATTTGTCCATTCATGTCTTTATTAAAAAAATATGTTTTGAATGTTGGCCTTAGGGATTGCAAGGGAACAAGCCAAATGGAGCTTATAGTCTCATAGACGAGAGATACAAAATGAAAATAGCAAGTAAATAAATACATGAAATAATCTGCATGTAACAAGCTCATGAAGAAACAAGAAACCAACAAATAAAATCACAGGATGCTGCTACTCTAATCACAGGAGCTACTATTAGGTGTGTGGGTCAGAAGTCTCCTCTGAGAAGAGGATGAGCAACACTGGCCACAGGCTCCCTGGAAAGAAGAGCATTCCAGGCAGAGGCTTTAGCATGTGCGAAGTTCCCAAGGAAGGCAGAGGGTAGACATGCTCAGGAAGCTGCAAGACCACAGTGCCTGGAGGATAGAGCCTGAGGAAGGGAGCGAGTGGCCACGGAAGACCGCAGGGCCGCGGCAGCAGAGTTCACAGACTCTACTGGGGAGTCGTGATGCTCTTCTGGGAAAATGGGAAACCACTGATGAGTTGAAACAGCAAGAGCATAATCACGTAGTGAGTATTTCCTATGTTCCAGACATTAAGCAAAGGGAGAAAGTCAGGAGCATTAATCTGAAGGTAACCTGTCTTAGTTCAAATTCCGGCTCTGCCGCTGGCCAGTCATGTGATCGTGGACAAGTCATTTCACCTTCTGGGCCCCATCACAGAGTTGTGTGAGGACTGAATTAATAAAGTGCCTAGAAGAGGGCCTGGCACATAGGAAGTGTTCCATACCTGTGTTAGTGAAACTCTTCACGCATGTTAGGGTTTTCAGTCAAACTTAAAATAATATCCTAGGTCTTTCCAATGGCTGTCACGGCCCCATGTGATCCAGCTACGTCTCTAACCTCATTTGCTGTGACTCCTTCCTTTATCACCGGCCTCTGGCCATTCCCCAAACACACCAAACTGGTTCCACTCTCAGTGTTTTTTTTTTGCTGTTCTCCTGCCTAAATGCTCTTCCCCTGGAGAGCAGCATGGCTTGCCCCCATGGCTTCATTTGTGTCTGCCCCCGTCAGAGACGCTGTCTGAAGCTGTATCCTCCATCACCCTGTCTGCTCTGCTGTGTTTTCCCTACTGTCTCTTCTCAGGACCTGATGCTCTCTTTATATTTCTATGTTGAGTTGCTTATTCTCTGTATCTTCCATGGAGGCAGAGACTTTATTTTTTGCACTACTACTCCTGACTACCAGAAAAAAAAAAAAAAATTGATGAATAGGACAAATAATACATGTATGGTCTCATTTAATACTCACAACTCCTTAAGTGTATTGTTTTACAGATGAGACAAATAAGGTCTGGCAAGGAAAAGTGGTTTGCACGGTTGGCTCTGTTGACTCCTGGGGTCTTTATCATGATGATGTCCCAGTCTGTGTTTGGTTACACACCTACCAGTTCACATCCAGCCCCTCCTAGACAATTGAATGAAGCTACACCTGTGCACAGCCCATGATGATGTTACTAACACTTGTCACCACCTGG
Organism: Mandrillus leucophaeus; assembly: GCF_000951045.1. Taxonomy (NCBI): domain Eukaryota; kingdom Metazoa; phylum Chordata; class Mammalia; order Primates; family Cercopithecidae; genus Mandrillus; species Mandrillus leucophaeus. Next base: position 1,610,049 of record NW_012106031.1, on the reverse strand, counting down.
CAGGGAAAGGAAGAGCAGCCCTGGGTGCGTCTGTCACCTCACACCATCCCCCCCGAGTGACTTCCGCATTAAACCCGTGGTAGGCACAGCTCTGTCTCACCCCTCCCTTCATCAGACATTCACGCCAGTCCTCAGTCACATCCGCACCTGCTGAGCAGAGGCTTTCTCCCCACTCCCTGCTCTCTTTCCTCTTGATCTTTTCTGGGCAGACTCAAAGATGCAGGCCACATTGGAATGAAGGAGTTGTGAATAGATAATCTCCTTTGATGCCTGTCTCCAGCTGCCTACATTCTTCAGTAAAAAGGCTACCTCATTCTGCCAGAAACCTCTTGGTGGTACCTGACCTTCTGTGGTTTGATCTTTTCTCAGCCTGTCTTTGCAATTCCCTCAAACCTAGTTTCCCTTTCAGTGCCTAGAATGCTGATTTATTTTGAAAGAGCACCGTCAGCTGTGTTTTCTCTGTGCCACGAGTTAACCAATAACTGAGTCCAGGCCAGCAGTGAGTGGATCAACCAATGTTTCCATTCTAGCCACCCTCAGCCTTCCAGTAACACCGTTCCCTGAGTTTTGGGGGAAAGGCGTACCAAGAAGCAGAAATACAAGAGCAGATCAGTCAGTTTGCAGAAAATCAAGTAATTCTAACTTCTTTTTGAAGGAAAACCTTTTAGCAGCTTTTACAAAAGAAAATACAGACAATAAAAGTTACAGAGCTTCCTCTCCCCTCATTTTTATGGACCCCTGAGCATGGAAGGGTGAGATGGCCAAACACTTCCTCGCCAGCTGAAGGACTGACTTCAGGCTTCCCCTCCCACCCACTTCTCTGAGCCTGCAATCTATGGGTTCACCAGGCTTTTCATTGCATTGGCTTCAAAACCTGGCATTTCTCTCTCCCTAACCCCTTCAGGGCCAGGGTTGAAGCAGCCACATAACATTTCGGGGTAGGAATTGAAGTTGTTTTCCTGCTGTGCTTTTCCCTTTTCCTGCCTTCATCAAAGCGGGGAGCCTGCTCTTTGATTCATTGCCTTAGGGCAAGTCCGTGGCAGAGTGCAAAACAGGAAGTTTGCGAGATTTTCTGGTTTGTGTTTTCTTAACTCTAAATCCTTTGGGTACAGGAGGATTTAACTGAAGAAACAGAGGGGCTTGGAGAAGACAGGAGGATTTAACTGAAGAAACAGAGGAGCTTGGAGGAAGTGCAGGAGGGCATTCCCCCAGGCTGGAGGGAAGAGAGAGCAGCAGATGCCCAAAGGAGTGGAGAACTACCTGGTCTTGCTCCATGGTGGTAGCTTGGGGCACAAATATCCCAGAAAGAAATGTTTCCATAGACAACCAAGGGGCAAGACCCTAAGCACAGAGGGTACTGGCTTCATCAGAGCTGCCCATGACCCTGGACATGTGGAAGCAGTGAGTCATCAGATAACAGGAGACATTGAGGGCTTAAATAATGAGGATGGCAGCCAGGAACACAAAAGATGTAATATCAAGAACATTTAAAATCAGAGGACTTTATTTTTTTCAGGCATCATGCAAGACTTCCTCCCATCCCAGGATATGGTGCAATCCCAAGAGAGGGAGGGAGCCACACTGATAGATATGGAATGTGCCACCAATTGGACAAGTGGGCCCTTAGAGTTTTAAATCAAATTGGTCTTCAGAAAACAAAGAGATATTTCTTCTACAGTGAAGTTTATTGGAATGAGATTCATTCGTGTGGTCAGATCATCCTCCTGGCTTTTAAAATATGCTGTTACCCCAGATCCCATCTCTTAAATCTACTTGAGATACATCTCATGTCTAGTCACTGCCAGCAGCGGGCGCTGTGATCCTCTGTCCAAAGGCCCCCGTCTGCTTATCTAAGTAGGAGAGGGGGTATCTTCAGACAGACGTTTTAATTCATCAAGGCTTCTTGTGTTAAATAGTTACTATTTCATTTTCTTCATGTCTCATAGACACCTTGAATCAAATGCTCCCAGAACTGAATTATTTCCCCCACTCAGTCAATGGTGTCTCCCAAGAGGAAAAGCTCATAGCTATCCAATCTTTGTTTCTTCTCTGCACTTTCCTGGGGGTTCTAGATCAGAAATGTCCTTCAACTCTCTCTTCTCTTTATCTCTGCCACCACAGTCTTATTAGGGATTTTATTAATCCTTGCTAATACTATTTTAATTAATACAGTATGGTAGCTTTTTAGTGGGCATTAAATGAATATGTAATAAAAATGAGGTCAAGAACTATATAACATGTATTTTATTACCAATATTTGGAATCAATAAGTTCTAATTTTTATGATATAAATTTATTCTACAGAAAGAGTCCTATATTTAATGTGCATTCTCATTCCACTATTTTCTAACATGCATCTGTTGTCTTTGCGTTTAATGGGGTTTGGGCATTGTTTTGTCTAAATGCTAACATTACTTGAGGTAAACCAGCATGGTCAGGGAATTTGTCACAATAGCCAGCCTGTCAACCAGCCAGTCAGCCTCAATTCAGCTTGGGAAGCTAACCAAGGTCAATTGCTGCTAGCTAATAAAGTCAAAGTTTCTTGTAATTAATGCTACAGCAATCACAGAGTTGCAAAAGTGCTTTCTAGAAAAAAAGTTGATGCTAGAATCGAGATGGTTATTCTTTCTTGGTGGAATTGCACTTGACCTGACAACTTGCCAGAGATCTCTATTCCTTTTCCAAGGCTACAGCAGCCAGAAAAAGGAACTTCTTTCAGTGAATGTAAATTCGTTAGATTGTATTTCAGAAATGTGAAGATGGCAGGCACTGGTGATTAATGGCAGGAAATTTGGACATGATAAGTTGTGAGAACCTATAAAATATGACACTGCCATCAAGCAAACATGAGTGTGTAGGGTGTGTTGGCAAGCCTCAAAGCCAGCATCCTCCAACAAGGAAAAGGAGACCAGTATTCCCATGCCGGAAGAGAGCCAGGAAGAAAAACAGATGCTTCACTTACAGCCCCATGCCTCCTCTCTTCCAAGCTTGGATGTAACAAATGACATTTTCAATATTTATAAGGGTAAAAAGAAGGTAACCACTGCATTCTCCAAATGACTCTTTACCTTTAACACATTTGCTATCCCTTTATTCTGTTGCAAGAAATTTGCAAAGCAAATTTTCTTGAATTTTACATAGATTCCCACTATACACATATTTAGAATCAACTTTCTGTTGATTCTTCATAGCTATAATAGTTTGAGCTTGTCAGAGTATCCTTTCCCCTGGTTTGTGCTCGCCCCCTCATCATCCTTGTAGAGTAGATGCTTTATCCAAGGATTTATTTTGTGTAACTCTGGAGCAACAAATGATTCATGGGCTTCATTTAGGTTATGCTACCAAGGTACTAGCCATTCTCCTCCCTGGGACCGCTAGGCCGGGCATCCTGCATCCAAGCGAGTCAGTGCATTCTGACCTGTTCTACCCCAGCTGCTCCATTATCCTCCATGCAATTAACCCCTAGCCTTTGCAGTCAACTTTTGAGAATAGTGTTCCGTGATTTTATTTCACCCGGTGCTACCTGAAGCAGAACTCATTATTTTAAAGTTTCATCATCAGAAACTTGCAGATCTCTGTTGGCTATCATTTGTTTATCTAGACTAAGTGTTTTAGTAAACGGAGCATCTGCTGAATAGGTACTTTCATGGGGAGAATTTCTTTTGTAGTTCATACCTTCCATACCCTTAACAAAAATGGGTTCTTTGAAAATAAGAAGCCCAATTTTGAAAATAAATAGATGGAGACACTAGGTTTGCTAAGGATCAGACATTTTATTACTTCAGAAGGAATCTGTGACTCTTATTCTCTCTTTCCTCTTTCATGCTTTCTTTCTTAATTTATAATTCTTCAACTCAAACACATTCTAATATCTTGTCAGAGGGTCTCAAGCTGCTAAGAATAGGAGAAGAATGACTGTAGTCAGAAACTTGACAGAGTTTAAGAAAAGTACACATAAATCAAGCCAAACATTTTTTATAAAATACATAAGGATAAATTGATTGATAGATAAATGATGGCTAGATACAGATTTAGTTACAAAGGCAAAACTGCTAGGATATATACTAAAATGTTAGTAGTGTTTATCACTAAGAAGTATATTACCAGTGATTTTTATGATCTCACTTTTTTTCTGTTTTCCAGATTTTCTACAAGAAACAAATTTATAATCAGAAAAAAAAAAAAGATGTTTCACAGTAAAATAAAACTGTATTGGCCTGGAAAACATTGAAAACTAAGAGGCTGGATAAGATTCTAACTGCCACTTTGACTTCTTACATAATGAATCAAAAGTTGGGAATTGCCAGTCCTCTTAGGCTCTGAAGTCTAAGCCCAGAAATGAGTAGCATCATTCTGTTCTATTATGTTAGACAAACCAGATACAAGCCAGTCCAGATTCAAGTGAATGGAGGCAGAGATTCTGCCTGTCAGTGGGGCCATGGAGGA
>NW_012106031.1:1583770-1605553 GCF_000951045.1 Mandrillus leucophaeus | reverse complement strand
CTTCAGAGAAACTCTGGAGAGAAAGTCATGCCTCAGAGTTGTCTCTAAGGGCAAAGAACTAGGTGAATCCAATTAAAAAATAGGCAAAGGATCTGAATAGACTTTTTTCCAAGGAGGATAAAAAAAACAGTCAATAAGCACATGAAAAAAAATGTCCAACATCATTAGTCATTAGGGAAATGTAAGTCATAGCCACAAGATACCACTTCACAGTCACTAGGATGGCTAGAATTAAAAAGGCAGATAATAACAAGTGTTGGTGAGGATGTGGAGAAATCAGAACCCTCATACACTAATGGTGGGAATGTAAAAGGGTGCTGCCATTTTGGAAGACACTCTGGCAGAGTTATCTTTTGATTCAGCCAACTGAACTTACAGCTATATATACCCAAGAGAAATGAAAACATACTGTACACAAAAATGTGCACATGAATGTTTATAGTAGCATTATTCATAATAGCCAAAAGGTGGAAACAACCCAAATGGTTCATCAACTGATTAATTAATAAAATGTGGTATATCCATACAATGGAATATTATTCGGCCACAAAAATGAATAAACCACTGGTACATGCCACAGCATGGACGAACCTTGAAAATATTATGCTGAGTAAAAGAAGTCAGTTCCAAGATACCACATATGTGATCTAATTTATATGAAATGTTCAGAAAAGGAAAATCTATAGAGACAGAAAGTAGATTAGTAATTGCTTAGGGATAAAACTGCTCTAAAATTGACTATGGTCGTGGCTCCACGTATCTGTGAATAGACAAGAAAAAAAAACACGATGAATCATCTTTGGGTATGGTAAGTACATGGTAAATGAATTATATCTTAAAAAATATTTAACTGGTCAAAATTGTAAAAAACAAACCAGCAAACAAAATAAAGGAAGGGGAGATATAAATTCTTGGACACTTTCAGTTCTCTACGGCTGGGGTAGTTCAAGGGTGGTCCTCTAAAGAATTGCAACTTCTGGTCCTTAAAAAAATGTAGAAGGGATGTTGGGAAGGTGAGGGGAATGAGGGACAGGGGTTCACACAAATGGTAGAAAGATAGCTCAAGGTGTGTAAATTGGATCTGCTGTGGCCTGTACCCATTGCTTAATCAAGCATTATGACCAAGAAGATGCAAATAGCTTATTGTCCAGCACTGGATCCTATGCCCACCATGAGCCCAGACTAAGAATAGGGGAAAGTGGTCCCAGTGGAAAAGTGAACTGCCAGTGCCAGAAAGGAAGGGAAGCTGGACAGGCACCCCCAAAAGATGTCCACTCGAAGGACACAGTCTTCATACTTCAATCTAAGGAAGACTTTCTAAAAGTAGAATGAAAACAGCAGCCTCAAAAGCGGCCAAGCTCCCAGTACAAGAAGTTTTCATGCAGAGCAGAGATGTGGCTCCCTGGAGAGCTGAAAGAGATGGCTCTTGTGGCAGGGAGCTCTAAAGTGATCCTCAGTGACTCCCTCCTCTTGACATGCATGCCTTTGTGAAACCCCCTTCCCTTGAGTACGTAGGGACTGCAGAGAGTGACTCACTTGGGGTGAATAGGATGCAGCAGAGGTCCTAGAAAATTGTTTTTGAGATTAGGTGGCTTCCATCTTGGGTGCCCTCTCTCACAATCTGACCTCTTGCTTGCTTGCACGCTTGCTCTGAGTGAAGCCAGCAGTCTTGCTGTGAGCTTCCCTATGGAACTCTCACGGGAGGGACTGATGTCAATAGCCAGTGAGCTCTTGAAAGCTGCCAATAGCCTTGTAAGTGAGTTTAGGAGCAGATCCTTCCCCATTGAGGCTTGAGATGACAGAAGCTTCACTAACACCTTAATTGCAGCCTTGAGGAAGACCCTAAGCCAGAGGCATGCAATTAAGCCATGTCCAGTTTCTTGACCTGCAGACCATGACATAATGAATATTTGTTGTTCATAGCTGTGAAGTTCTGGGATAATTTGTTATACAGCAATAGATAACTAGCAGCCTTTAGAGCCCTTTATTCTACTATTACATTAGTTTGAGAATGTTTTATCAAAGGGATTATTTTTGTGGTGTGAGTCTGTGTGTGCCTTTATGTGTGAACATGAGTAGGAGTTTGTATGTACCTGCAGGCATTTTGAAGGGAAGGCCAGGAAGGTGATCCATAAATAGGGTAAAAGGACGGTAATTTCAAAGACTTCAATCCACTTTGATGTTGATGTGTCTTGGCTTTCTCTAGCAACACATTGGTTCCTGCAAACAGAACTTGCCTTGTCTTCCAGAAAGCAAAGTATTGTTGTGACAATAGTCACAAAAAGACTAGCACTTTCCATCTTAACCATGTTTTGTGCCCTCTGTGAGATTGCAGACAGTATCTAAATTTAGGCAGGCCAAATTAGACTCCAAAGAACTGATTTACAGTATAATCAACGTCACTTGGACTTTCTTCTGATTAGTATGGGAATGGTCAGGAGCTTCCCAAGTACCATTTATCCCACTTATTCTATTCTTTCTTGACAATAATATGTTAGGCTTCTTTTCTGCCCAAAAATCTGACTGCCCATTCTAAAGCCATAAATTATACAGGAGGCTCTTCTGTGCAGAGATCAAACCCAGATCACTACATGGCTTTTATTTGTGCCAAATGCACACAGTCTGCCTTGTCCTGGAGAGCAGGAGCGTCATGCAGTGGGAGCTACAGAAACACTGTTTACATGATCAGAAGTCCAGTTTTGCTCCTGTTTCCTTGCTGCTCCCAACAATTAGCCTCTCTCGGAACATCAGCTTGCCCTTATCCCAGTGGAACAGAATAACAAAACAACAGCTGGCATCTTAGAGCAGCAGTAAGTGAGGACCTGCCTGGAACTCTTTTCTGATGACTTCTAAGTGACGCTTCCAAAGAAGCAGAAGTTATCACCTTCATCACCTGAAAACACCGGCTGTGCTATGGTTAGAGGTCATACAGGTTTCAGGGACACAGGGCCCAAGGAATTTTCAGATGTGCATTCAAATGGGCACGTGGAAGGGGTCACAACACAGATTTCTGTTCCAACCTGAGTGAGGATGCTCACTGGCTACCAGTAGAGCATCCAATATAGAAACAATCTAAGACCAAGGGCTGGAGGGTGGGACCATTCAGATAATAACTTCTAGGGGGCTCTTCCAGCCCCACCAGGACTCAGTGGAGTTGTCAAGAGAATTAGGGTCTTCTGGTGCATTCTAGAGTCGAGGTATTGGCAGGAGGCCAATAATGTGGGCAAAACATTGGCCTGAGACAGGAGACCTGGATTCCAGTTCTAGAGCTGTCTTTGATCAATTTGTCTTGGTTAAGACTTTTTTTATTTTTTTAAAACAATTAAGCAAAAGCAAAACTTACTCAAATTCTCTTAACTCAAATAGGATCCGGGGTATATGTCTCTCATATAATCCAAAGGAAACAAGTGGAATTGAATTTCAGAAGAAATTGAAACTAGAAACTAGAAATCCATCAAGAATCAAGACAGCCTTTTCCCCTCACCTCCTTTCCCTTCCCACTTTCTCCTTCTCTCTCTGTGTTCTCTCATCTATTTCTGCTGTGTGGCTATGTCTTTCTCGTCTCTCTGCTTCTGCATGCTCAGAAAAAGTCGCCCTCCCCGAAAGTGTAAATGTCCTCAGCTCAGAAAGCCAGCTGAACTGCAAGTGCTGCCGAGTCTCATTTTCAGGCTCCCGGGTGAGAGACTGTGACTAGACAGATTGAGTCAGGGGCCTGAGGCTGCTCCAACCAGCTGTGGCTTGGAATGGGGGTTGGGGGTGGGAGTCAGGATTATGCAGGACAAAGGTAGTTTGAGTGAATTGGGGAAGGAGGGTGGTACAAGGTGGACACCAGGAGGGGACTATTGGGCTGGGCACACTGTCAAAATGTGTCAACTCTAGTACTCAGCCTGTCTGGATTCTAATACTTTGAGAAGTTTAAACTTCTGGCCCCTAAAGTTCTCCCCTGTTTTCACACTGTATGAATCTTGAGCTCTGTTTAACAAAGACATCAGCCTGGCAGTGGGAAAACATTTCTTAACTCTTAGCCTTGGGAAGAGGAGACAGTCTCTTCACCAACACAGTAAGCCCTTCATTCACAAAAAAAGAGATGGCAATTAACTGTAGGATAAGTCTGAAAAAATTAGACAGATAGATCTAGGAGACCAGTCACGTTAGCCATTCTCTTATCCACTGTGCCCTCCAGTCCCCCAGTAACTAAGCATCAAGATAGCTGGGATCTGATAGCTGTGCTTTAATTAACCTATTAAGGTCCAGAGGGGACCATTGACAGCATTATCACTGCACAAAATGGATCAGAAGTTCCAAATGTCTCACTAAGGTTATTGGATCCCCTGGGGTCTAGGAAGAGCATGCCACCCTAAGTACTCAGCTTACCACACTACTAGACAGCAAATGGAACAGCGGGGAGGAGGCTCCACGCGCAGCAGAAGGCATCTGTCCTCAGGTTGTTTACAGCACAGCAAAGATACATCTCCAGCTCCAAGGGAGACACGGGCCCCACGTTATAGAAATAGGCTGCTTTAGGGGTTTCTTATTCTGGTACATGCATGTTGGTTTACTTCTCATTTGAGCTCACCAGTCATCTCTTTTTCACTCTCCTGTCTTCCTGCAAATGGTTGAGAAATTATCTGACCCATTGACACCATCCTTGAGCTGGGGGTTCCTTCAGTGTCAGTCACTTTTGAATCAAGTACATTTAGCTGTCGTCTTGCTATTTTTCTAAATTACTGTCTTCAGCAAATGCTTAGATAAAACAGTCTTTTTATTATTCTGATGGAATTCAGCAAACAGTGTCTATGGGACTTCTGTTTTTGTGAAGTGCTCTGTTGCCAGGATACCCAGGGTGAAGATGTCAAAGAAGACACTTTGAAAGGACAAGCTATAGTGAATATCCCCGAATCAGCTCCTTGCATACTAATCATTCAGATTTACCCTATGCTGTTTCTGTTTGCTATAGGAAAGATACTAGAGTCCATAATTTCTGAATAATAAACTATCCAGAGAACAGAAAACATGTATTATTAAGGAGGGCAATGCTTGTTTAACTTCCTTCTTTTTCCTTTTTTTTTTTCCTTTCTTTTAAAATGTGGCACCAAGACCATTAGAGACAAATTCTGGTTTTTCATTAATACATGTAGGAAGATGAAAGAGAAATAGATTTCTACACTGACAATTTCAGGAAGAATGTAAAATACAGTGAAAAGGAAAAGATGAGAGGAATGAAAGATACCATTAATAACAGCAAAAAGACCCCAAAAGTCACCTATTTATTTAAAAAGCACAAGGTAAGCATTATAACAAGCATTTATTATCACCTACTGGGTTTATAGTATGATACTATACTTATAATGATGGCCTTAGGCTTAAGCTTAACTAGATACATTTGAAATGGAACAGATGTAAACTCCTATATCCACATAAATAAATAAATAAACAACAGAAAAGGCAAATCTACAAGTTCAGAATGAGATTTAAGGTAGTCTTAGCAGTCCCTTTCAGGGTTATAAAACAACAGGTTTATTATAAGCAAATGGTATGATATGTTTGGGTAGAGGAACAATTAATTGAACTTTGGACTGTCTCAAAACTATTCTTCTGACCAATAAGCATATTGTACTATTAGGATGTGGCTAGCCATACTAAATGACATGAAGTCTTATGTTCATGCAAGCACAATATTGCAAGAAAAATATGCTGGCTAATTACATACATCACAGTTGAGACTGACAAGCTTGGTAGAGATATGAAAGAGAGCTGACCAGAGGGAAAGTTCTGGAAACTACCTCACAAGACTACCTATTAAAGAAACTGAGCATGTTTAAGCCAGGAGAGAAGTTTAAAATGTTGGTGAAAATGCTATTGAGGTTTTAGAAAGCACCAATCCACTCTAAATATACCCATCCTGACCAAAAGTTGTCTGAGCTCAAAAGAAGTATTGTTTTCTCATCATTCAACACAATGGACACTTGAAGGATATATTTCCCAAAAAAGTTCATTAGCAGTCTCCCATCGGCCATGCACTGCTATGTTCTAGCACAGGCTATGGGATCTGACAGTCTTTTGTTCTCAGATGTGGTACCTTGATCCTGTGGTCCTGATCTTGGTTCTGAGGGAATCTTCTCTCTTGGTCTGGTTCTTTCTTTCTCCACTAAAGAGTGAAAAAGACAATCTAGAGGCCTCTTCTCCCCTGTGGGCAAGAGGTTTCTCTCTGCCAGTGACAAGTGTGAAGAGAGTTTTGGAGAGGTGGGGGCTGTCATTTTGAACCTGGGCTTCCACCTCAAAGAGCCACCAAATAGTCAAATATTCTGAGTCCCCACTTAGGGAAATCCATTCCAAGATTCTGTCCACTTTTTAGAATGAACATCCAAAGTAGCTAATAGAATATAAAAAATGTTTTTTTAAGACCAAAACTTTTTTTTTTCACAATTTGGGTCCAAATGTGCTGCAAATACCAGAAATGTAGACCACCTCAAACTGCTTAAGCTGTTTCTAAAAGAAGGAATCTCTTCCCTTTCTCCCTTCCTACTGTCAGCCTGGTTTTTAAAATAATTCAAGTACAATTACAATCAAGAAAAGGGGACCATCAAGACTGCCAGAAAAATATCCAGCTATGAGATACCACAAGTATAATAGGGTCACATATGATATTGGTATGCATAGAAACCCGAATTTTTATATTGAAAAATCCAAATTACCCTATATGCTGGTTTGACCATAAAATAATATTTTATGGAGTGCTATAAGGATAAATGATTAGAGTTATATAATGCCTATTACATATTATTAAAGTATTTTTAAAATATCAAGTTAGTGGTAAACCGATAGCAGTATTTCAAAATAGCTTTTCAGTTATTCAATATGAATAAAGAACTTTAAAAGATTCATGACTTTGACCCTATAATTCCTCTTTCTCTATTTTTACATCAAAGAAATAATCTCAAATGCAGACAAGAATTTATACACAATTGATATTTCAAAAATTTGAAAGAAAATCTAACACTTGGGAAATTACTCTAATTTTTAGGAAGTTTGTCCAATGGGATATCAACATAAAATTTTAACATAATTTGAGAGAAAAAAGGAATGGAAAATTTTAGAAATGTGACCAAATATTAGGTAAAACATACCCAAGCCTTAACAGTGGTTGCATTTGATGGTAGAACTATGGATAATATTTCCTGTAATAAACATGTACTATATTGATAATGAGGACTATTCAGTAAAAGCGTGTTCAAGGCAATAACTTCTTCGGTATCCACATATCCTTACTCCAGGTGGAAATAGTAGATGGGTCATAGGAAGAGAAAGTAAAATCTGGTTTTGTTTGGACAGTTACACCTTGCAGATACACTGCATATGTAACTTTATTGTAACTCATGTTTATCCAGTTGGAACCAACTACCCAAGGATAGTTGTGTCAGGATCAACTTTTCTCTTGGTCTCCCCAGCATGGCAATCCAGTGCTTTTTTTCCTGATGAATTTGTGTCTGTTTTTGGAGACTCAAGTCCCAGAGCACGATAGCTTTTGCACAGAAATGCCACATTTTCAGGAGAAACTAAGCCTGCTTCAAAAGAACATGAGAGTGGGGCTGGAACATAGGCATCAAAAGCCTCAAGACATGAAATACATTAAGAAACCTCAAAAACACGCTGGAGGATCCATGTGCAATTATTACATAGCCCTGAGTGAAAATAATTTCCATGCTACATTTAAAATCAGCGATCCTATGTCTTGCACTAGAACTACTTCTAACTCATTTTCTCTTTTGCCCCCAAGTTCTCTTTTCTCGCTTTTCTCTGCCCCATTCCCATCACACACACACACACACACACACACACACACACACACACAAAATCAGCTAAAATAAAGCTAGTATAATCCACCCTCACCTCAGGTGAAGAGGTTTTGTATAAAAACAAATGCAGTGACTCCCTGTTGAGCTCCACGCACACTTCTGAGTGTTTTCACATATATAGTGACCCAGTTAATTCTTACAAAAACTTTATAGGGCATTATTTTTCCCAGTCTGTGGATGAGGAAACTGAGGCTCAGAGAGACTTTAGACTACTTGTCCCATCACCCATGGCAGATCTAGGGTTTAGATTTCTAGTTCTAAATCCCATTTCTTTTCTATTAAATCACAGTGGGTGCCCACTGGATGATACCTATTGAGTTCCCTAGATACAGGCTGACCTTAACAATTTACCATCCAAACTGGGACAATTTTTAGAGGACAGCAGGCATAAATTTGGACTAAGCAGAGAAAACTGGGACTAGTTATCCTAAGGTACAAAATATAGTCAGGACTTTCTACAGTTTACCACACATAACCATGAACATAAAGTCAGGTCGTCTCAACCTGACAAACTAATACAAAATTGCCAACCAAATGGAAACCACTGAGTAATTTTTATGTTCCTGGAAACAATGCTTAAAAGAACCTGTGTAGGAACAATTCAACCAGTGCAGCCACTCAAAATAATAATGCTTGAAAGGAAGCCACATTGTTGGGATATCATCACAGAAATTTTGAAATTGATTTTTAATGATCTTCCTAAAAGAGGAGTAGGTTTGCATCAAGCAACAGAGGCCCATGTCTCATAAAGCTATATCTTGGTTAAGATTTAAGTGCTGGCTGGCCGCAGTGCCTCATGTCTGTAATCCCAACATTTTGTAAGGCCAAAGTGGGAGGATCGCTTGAGCCCAGTAGTTCAAGACCAGTCTGGGCAACATGGCGAGATTCCATCTCTTAAAAAAAAGAGAAAGGGAGAAAGAAATTTAAGTGTTAACTAAGTTACCCTCTGTACAAACAGCATGTAACCAGGTGCAACATTTACATTTGTTCTCTTCTCAGTCACCCTCTTGCTAGAAGCATTGTGGGCTCAAGCAAAAAGCAACTCAAAACCACTGCTGGTTTTATTGGCTGGGGCTGAAGAAACCCGAGTCAGTGGTTGAACTTCAAAGGAAAATTTGCGTCTCTCTCCTCCTACTTGGGTATCCTCATCAGCACATCAGAGGGCCAGAAATCAGCTAGAATTTTAAATTAAGCCAAAACAATATCCACAAATATAAAAGTCATTGTGTCCCTCCCAACTGCCCCAACCAGACTGACTGAAGTATGAGTCTGTGCTAGCACAGAGGTAACACTGGTCAGCTTTGAAGTGAGTGGACATCTCTTCAAGGAAACCCTTCAAAGCTCAATCTTCAAAGGGATACAGAATCCATCCACTGCCCCCAGCCACAGCCTCTGAACCAAGTGGGCTTTGCTCTCTGGCAAAAGAGCCAGAGAGTTCTTTTCAGGTTGAAACAGTCTCAGATGGCACTGCTTTGAAAGCAAATTAACTACTGCCCGACAGGTAGAAAAAGCTGGAACTGTGACAAGGGACAGCAATAGGAGATAAAGAAGAGGAAGACGAGGCACTCAAAGTGCTAAGAGGGGAATTTTGAAGAAGCATATTTTCATCACTGTTTAAAATTAGCAGAAGAGACCAACAGATGTCTTAGAAACGTCTTTTGCAAAATTGAAACCAATAATCCATGCGAAAGCTAGACTCTCTAATAGGCTCTACTAGGGCTTAGAAAATGAATTGTATTGAAATCTATGTGTATTGTAGCTCCTGAAGAGCAGCCTTGTGCAGTCACTGTCTCCCGAATAGCTAGTTGTAGTTCATTCAACACTGATGAGTTTGTTCTTATGTGTCCACTCGTCACACCCATAATAGTGCACCTGAGGGAAGCAGCATCATGTGGTGGTCACAGGCCTGGAGTCAGGACTCAGGAGTATATGATTTCAAACCCCCGTTCCACTACTTGCTAGATGTGTGACTTTGGAAGTGTTACTTAATTGCTCTAGGTTTCAATTTCTTCCCCTTCAAAAGGTGGGGAGAAGTGATCATGGTGCTTAACTCACGGGAAAATTAAGTGAATCAATATAATCAATACATGTGAAATAATGGAGCAGAGCTCACCAAAGGGTACGTGCTGTATAAATGTTGGTTATCATTTATGAATAATAGAAGCACAAGTGGATAAATTCTTCACGTTTGTGGTTGTTTGCACCCCTTCTTGTTCCGGAATGAATGTGAGGTAGCTAACAAAAAATAAGTAAAGTTCAATAAGATAGCGTAATTTTCCAGTAGGCACAAGAGAAAAAGAGGGCGGGGCTAAAATTCATCTAGAATATTTATTGCTGGCATTTTTTTTTTCAATTGTGAATTAACCTCTCAAAAGGGACTAAGAGGAAAGACAATAGCTAGACAGACAATGGAAAAGGCAGGTCCTCATGTATCGATGTTGGTCTATTCTTCAATAATTTTCAGGTTGACATCTCATTGCTTCCTTTGAAGCCAACATTTTCCCTGGCTTTGTTCTCTTTTTTCCTCATTACTGATCCTTACTGCTCACGCCAGAAGTACATAGTAGAGATCAGGAATGCTGCTAAAGTGAAGACAGAGAGAGTGAGGAGGTAGAAGCTAAGAACAAATGCAGACATGGACCCAAAGGAAAAGTAGAAAATCAGGAAGTTTAGGGGACTTAAAATACTCCCTATCCAGACCTATAAATCTATTACCTAAAGAGGTGTTCTTTCTACCTTAGAGTGCTCTGTGACTCTCAGGCTCTACAGGGAACTCCCAGCCTGGCCTCTGCTTCCAATTAATGCTGCCCATTAACATTTTCATGAGGTGATACATTTGTCTTCTGAATATGGTAATGATCTCAGAGTTCTTCCTTGTCTTGGGAGAATTTATTCACCAAAAGTGTCTGCTCCAGGAACCAATTAGAACAGCACTGCCTTAAAGAATTTTACTATGGTTTGAACATCAGGATTAACTTAAGCATAGGCCATGTTTATGTGACACATAAACAAAGAAGTTATTGATATTCTAGAACTAGATGGTTATAATAACAACTCATATTTAGACTCATGAAACTGGAAGAGACCTTTTAGAGATGGAATGCTGCTTCCTTATTTTGCAGCTGAGATAAAGTAGTTTCCTCCAACCCACCCTATTCTGTTCTTATTAGAGTGAGAGGAGATGCACAAAATTTATTTTTCATCAAAAGAGATTAAAGAAACCCGATGCATGATTTTCTTGGTTTTTCAGTTTATCAGTGTGAGAGCATCTTTTGCTGTTAGAAGATGTGTTTCAGGGGTTGGGCATGTCAGGATGTTCACTACGACTCCTCTGCAGTGGGCCACTAGGGAGCCTCTGCTGATTCCTCTCCAGCTGTCCAGCTGCCATCTGTCAGTGTAGCCATTGTTATTTCTCATGAGAATCAGTTATGATTTGAGAAGAGTTGCCATTTGTCAGGGGGAAACCACATCACCAAGTTTATTATGCTGGAAAGCATAATTTTATTCAAATTAGTTGGTGAACTCTAGCTGGAGATCCAGAAGTATGGAGATCCATACTTACGTGTGTGAGCTTTCTGATACCTATTTTTCTCACTTCTCAGAAACATGGTGGCAAAAAAAAAGTGGCCTCTGCAAATAGAACACCTTGGTCATCAGGCTTGTGATCTTAGGCCAACCTCTCTAAGCCCCAGTCTCCTCATACGTAAAATGGAGACATTAACAGTATTGTCTATGACATATGGTTATTATAATATGTAAATGAGATAACTCAAGTCAAGCATTAGTTTATGTAGGCACTAAATAAAGCAAAGAACAGATCTCAAGCCTGAGGAGTAGAAAGACATTCGTTTAACACAACCAAGTAATAAAAAAAGATGTCATGCTATCAGATTAACCTTTGTAATGCATATAATTATGTTTTTCAGATAGTGCATTCCGAGGACACACCTTTCAGGGGCTCCCTCTCTCATGACATGACACTTTACTCTCATGACATGACACTTTCACAGCCACCTCTTTACCCCACACACTGCATTCAGCAAAAGCACTGCATGCAACAGAAAATAGCTGATTCCCCCATGTTTTGAGTCTGGACACAGGAAGTGGCAGAAATCTGAGGGATGGAGAGCAAAGAGATGAAAAGCACTGATGGCATAAGAAAGAAGGAGGGAAGCACATCTACGAATATGGCATCCCCAAGAATCTAGAGTGCAACCTGTGGAAAAGTTGAATAGATTAAGAAATTTATTTTGTTTCACTGGCCAAGTGGTAGGTGAGGAGGGAAGGGAATATGTGTTCTTTTTCCCCATCCCCCATCTCCAGTTTCTAGCAAACAGTTGGATTTCTCCAACTGGAAGTTAGGAAGGTAGAGATAAATAGGCATATCATTTGGCAAGTATCATAATAATACCTGACTCAGACAAGAACTATCAAAGGCTGAGAAAACAAGTGGATGAAAGTTTGAGAAGAAACAGTATATTTACACCATTTCCAAATATGAATTACAAAGAAGATAGTGCTAACTTTACAGTAGAAAAACACTTAAGGATGCCCCCATAACCACGTAATCCTAGCTAACATCACCAATAATGGGACAAACTGGCATCATGTCTCTACTGATGTGATGGATACAATATTATTTATGTAGTATTCCTGCCAAAAAGGCATAACCTGAAAGTAGTGAGGAAACATATACACAAATGGAGGAGCATTTCACAAAACAACTGTCCAGATTCTCTTTCAAAATGTCAATGCTGTGAAAGATAAAAAAGGCTGAGTAATTATTCCAGATTTAAGCAAACTAAAAAGTACAATAAGGGATCCTGGATCAAAGAAAAAGGCTATAAAAGACATCATTTGGACATAATCTACTACTGTCTGAATGTTTGTGTCTCTCCAACAGGCCTATGTTAAAATCCTAACCCCTAAGGTGAAGCTATTAGGAGGTGAAGCCTTTGAGGAGTTAAGTCATGACGGCTGTCTTCATTAATGGAATTAGTGCCTTTATAAAAAAGACCCCAGAGAGCTAGCTAGCCCCTTCCATCACGTAAAGGCACAGAGAGAAGGCACCATCTATTACCGTGAAACTTGCTCCACTAGACACGGAACCTCCCAGCACCTTGACCTTGGACTTCCCAAACTCCAGAACTGTGAGAAATAAATTTCCATTGTTTGTAATCCTTGCTTTTAAGAGAGACACACAGTATTTAGAGATAAAATTCATGACATCTGTAATTTACTCTCAAATCATTTAGCAAAGCTAACAGTAATAGTAATAGGGAGAAGGGAGAAGAAGGAGAAGGAGACTGTTGGAGGGGGAGGGGAGGTGGAGAAAGAGATACAAAGCAAGGATTGTAAAACATTAACATTGGTGAATCTAGGTAAAGGGCATATGGAAGTTAATTACATTACACTTGCAACTTTCTGACTTGCTGTAAGTTTGAGGTTTTCTCAGAATAAACACTTTGTAAAACATTACAAAAAAAGAGAAACACAGAGAAAGAGAGCGTGCACAATGTATAAGACAAATAACTAGCTGATTGTAAGATAGGTGTGTTAACTGAAAGCACCATCCCTTCCATGAGGAGCACGCTGACCTGAGTCACATTTTTTTTTTTTTTTTTTTTTTTTAAGACAGAGTCTCACTCTGTCGCCCAGGCTGGAGTACAGTGGCGTGACCTTGGCTCACTGCAACCTCCGGCTCCCGGGTTCAGGTGATTCTCCTGCCTCCGCCTCCCGAGTAGCTGGAACTATGGGACACATTTCACTTGGAAGTACTCCACTAAGTTCCCATATTGTTGCTGTTTCCAGGGTTGTAAACCCCAATCATTGTGCTTTCACTGCCAAGTTACACTGCTGATTTTATGTGGCCTTAATTCTTTCTGAATGCATTAAATTATTTTTAGAACTCATGCTACCTACCAGTCATGAAAAAATTGTTTACTGTTAATTGAAAATGTTTGTAAAAAGAGCAAACTATTGTCAAAAACAATGTATACATGGCTGAAATATCTTTTCCCTTGAATCCTTAGGTACTCTTTGAGTAGGCATTTGCCAGTTGGAGTTGTACATTGTCTTTCTTGCGTTAAGCTCACCCATTGCCAATTATTTCCAGGTTTCATTTCTATAAGGTTGAAAGTGTATTTTGTCTAGATGTTTACATTCATTTCCATCATTTACAGATATCTTGCCTGCTGATGAAATGTAACCTCTTTAATCACAAGAAATTTCATTGAATTTCTTCAGGGCATTCAACTTATTTTTCACAGAAATGACTCTTTTCTTATATATATCATCAGTTTATGTAGTATTTAATTCTATAATCACCGTTTTAAAGATAACTGGAAGGAAGAGATTTGGAAACAAACACAATTCGCTTTTGGTAAACATACAAGCATACAGCCAACCTAGGGTGCAGAAGAACAAGAACGGAAGGCTGACCAGCCAACTGGTTGTAAGCATTCAATGTGCCATTAGCTTCACTCATTGTGTTTAGAGAAGAAATAGAAGAAAATCAGTTAATTCATGAGGAGTTGAGTTTCAATTCAGTAGCGGTTACTAAGAGATCTTCTATGTATTTACCTATTTTCAACCCACAAAAAAGTTTTGCTATCTTCCCTAGGTAAAAATATCCCTTCCATGGGTAAATATTGATTATCAATTCTCCATGAAATTTACCACTTATCAGAGAAACTAAAATTAGGAGTAGTGATCTGATGGACATACAGCCATTGAGTGCCTACTGTGTGCCAAGCACTGTTCTGGACACCAGGATAACAGGTTCCTACAGAGCTTCATCACAGTCGGTATAGTTATCTGGTAGGATTCACTGCTGGGCTGCAATTCTCTGCCCCAGTAAAGTTCATAAGAAAATGCCTGTTTGGCTCAATAAGTAAGGAATTAATTCAAGGCTATTCTTTCTGTCTTCTGAGAGACCGGGAGAATAAAAAAGAGGGAGGTTTTACTCTGTGTCAAGTTAAATGCTGTTATCAGTTGCTGCATGTACAACATGTTGTTTATGGTAGAGTCAACTGATTATGACGCCTGAAACCAAGTGATAGATGGGACATGGCTGTAGCAGCAGCAGAAAAACAAGGAAAAATAGTGATCATTAACATATGGAGGCACATGTATGTGATTTTGTGTCTTCTTTTATTAAAGCAGTTTTCTAAATTTGAGCTGATCCTTTTAATTAATCATGGAGCCAAGGCTTTTTAGTTTTCTGTTTTTATCTATGTCTTCAAATTACTTTTGAAAGACTGTTGCTGCTTTCAGTAGAATTTAGCCTTCAAGTTGGGAAGTAACTGAGAAGATTTCTGAATATTTGGGTTAAAGAACATAGCTGTTGGTTTTGGTGTTGAACTCTGCTTTGCCTACATGCCTAATTGGTTCTGCTCATCTCTGTGCTTGTGATTGATACCCACTCCCGTCTTTTATTGGCTCTCATGCCCACGAGGCAGGCCATTCCCTCCACATACACACACCCTGATGTATGCAAGGGTCCCTGCCAAGGGTGGCTTCATTTTTCTTCATGAATTAAACCCTCAACTTTGCTAAGTAGCCAAATGAAGGTTCCTGAATTCTCAGTAACTTCCTGTCTTTACTCCTATTTCATGAATACCTAAAGTGCTTCTCATGAATACCCTTCGTCAGTGACCCAGGTCAAACTCTTATTTTATCAACAAGAAAATCAAGATGGGAAAAGGTGAATGACACAGCCACTGTCATATTGTAGAACCGAAGCAAAATCCAAGACCTCCTGTCTCTCAGCTAAGCTCTTTCTACTGTATAACAATCCACCATTTTTTAGTACTTTAACAATGGTTCATGTAGCCTCTACAGTGGTATCCTGAGTTCGCTTTCTGTGAGAATTAGTCTGATTCCAGCATGTAAAGCATGCCCCGCAATTACCATGTAGCTTCCTTGAGGGCAGGGACTGTTCCTTTCATGTCCACAGCTTGCACAGAGTGAGAAGACACTGACTACAGGACAGGGGGATTTAATTAGCCAAATCTCATATCAAACAGCATCAGAACCTCCCTCCCAGCCACCTCCCAGTACCCCAATAAACAACCAGCACATATCTTCTGATTGCATTTCCATGCCCCCCTGTGCTTTTGATTAACTTCTGTGTTTTTCAGCCTTTGCATTGCTGATGCATCCATTTTGTGTCCCCAAGTGGGATATAGAACTGTAGGTAACAGGCAGTTAATAAGCTAAACAGGTAGGGACAGAGGCTCATTAATGGTTGCTCTGTGATTTGTAGCCAGTTCCCTTAGCACCTAAATCTTGAAATAAATATATTCAGAGACTCCGTTATCCCGGAAGAAGACATGGATCATTTTTCTTTCATTAACAATGGAGCCGCTACAGCAACATTTTTATTTATATGCACATTTCCAAGCCTAAAAGCTTGTCCCTTTAAACCTGCTTGCACTAAATTTTGATCAGCCCTTGATGAAAGAAGACTTACGAATCGGAGACAACCTGGTAACCATCTGTGCCCAATGCATATTAAAGGAAGTGTAAATTCACAAAAGACTCCCCAGCATATATCAGCTTCTCTACCCTGGGAAGACAGAGGATGATTAGAGAATCTGGGACCAAATCTCCCAATTCAGTAGGGCTATGTTAATGAGGAACTTTGACGAAGTACACAGCAGGAAGGATTCTTCAACAAAAGAAATTTCTAGATAACGGATGGTCCCAAATTTCTTCTATCTAGAAACCTATCCTTCTATCTGATGTGGTAGGCACTTCTAGGGGTCTCTACCCAACCATAAGAACACACATGCATGCTTCACACATACACGTGTGTGAGCAGGTACCTGCACACATAAGCATCTCTGAGCTCTGAACACTAGTACATGTGGGTCCAGGCAGTCATATTAACTGTCTATGCGAACATTTTGTGAGCTCTCTATTCACGCCATGCCACCCCAGGGCCATAGTCTTGGAATCGTTCTGGACAGCCCATGTGGGCGGCAAGCCACCCAGGTGCCGAGGCAAGAGATCGAGGGCACGAGCTGTTCCAGTATAACAAGATATACAAAATAAGAATAGTTACACTAGATGTAGATAATAGATATGATTATGTATGAATATCATTAATCAATAGTTTGTAGCAATTACTCTTTACTCCAATATTACAATAATCCTTGCTCTACAATTATAACTTAGGAAAAACCGGGCCATACAGAGATAGGAGTGAGAAGTGATCAGAAGACAAGAGTGCGAGCCTTCTGTTTTGCCCGGGCAGGGCCACCAGAGGGTTCCTTGGTCTAGCGGTAACGCCAGCGCCTGGGAAGATGCCCATTGCCAAGCGGACCGTGGTCTAGCGGTAGCGTCAGTGTCAAGGAAAAACACCCACTACTTAGCGGACCGGGAAAGGGAGTCTCCCTTTCCCCGTAGGAGTTCAGAGAAGACTCTACTCCTCCACCTCTTGTGGAGGGTCTCACATCAGTCAGGCCCACTCGCAGTTATCCGGAGGCCTAACCGTCTGCCTGTGATGCTGTGCTTCAGTGGTCACGCTCCTAGTCCGCCTTCATGTTCCATCCTGTACACCTGGCTCTGCCTTTTAGATAACAGTAGCAAATTAGTGAAAGTACTAAAAGTCTCTGATATGCAGAAATAATGGCGTAAGCTGTCTCTCTCTCTCTCTCTCCTTTCTTTCTGCCTCGGCTGCCAGGCAGGGAAGGGTACCCTGTCCAGCGGACACGTGACCCACGTGACTTTATCTATCATTGGAGGTGGCTCTCACTCCTTACCCTGCCCCTTTGTCTTGTATCCAATAAATATCAGCGCAGCCTGGCATTTGGGGTCACTACCGGTCTCCGCATCTTGGTGGTAGTGGTCTCCCGGGTCCAGCTGTTTTTTCTTTTATCTCTTTGTCTTGTGACTTTATTCCTACAATCTCTGGTCTCCGCACAGGGGGAGAAAAACCCACCGACCCAGTGGGGCTGGACCCTACAGCCCGTATACTGTTAAGACATATACTGTGATCAGAAATCAGGCAATCACATCCCTGCCTCAGAATCCTTTTCAATTTCTCTGACTTAATCTAAACTAATCAGATTTTTTTTCTGTGAATTTGGAGTTGGCACTGATAGGAACAGCTCTGTTTGCCTGAGCTGAGGGCTTTGTAAAATTGCCTGATAAAAAACAGCCATCTTCTGCCATGTGGTTGAAGAAATAGCAAAAGTTGGTATAATAAGAGAAAAATAAAGCAGATTCACAGTGACAAGTGGTGAGCAAGAGCCACAAAAGTCAGACAGACACACATGTAGAGACAGAGGAAGAAAGAGAGAGGAATTGTGTTGCTTTCTGGACATTTTAAGGTACTGGTCCCAAACCTAGACATGTTTTCCCTTGCATTTCATGAGACAGACACCCTATTTTCTTAGTAACAGTCCTCCACTCTGCTTGAATTCGTGTGCAGTAAAAGAGCTTTGGGGACAATCCCTAGTCATTGAGGGCTGGGCCCATCTAGGCTTCAGAGACAGATTCCCAGCAAAGCCATGCAGCAGTTCTTCCCCACCACTGAGCAACGGAGCCTGGTTAGGGTGCACCACCTGTGCACTGCCTGCCTGTCCTTTATCAGAACTAGCCCTCCTGCTAGCTTTTTAACACCTCTGTCCTTGCCAAAAACATTCAGAGTTGGAAGACAAAAGCATCAAGGATGCAGGAGAGGCCCAGGAAAAAGTGAGAGCAAAACCAGGGATTGCTGTGGACAAAGATAGCAAGGACAAATCACTTCAGTGGGCTGTCATTCACCACTGAAAGCCACAGGCTGGAGTGCCTGTGGCGGCTGGAACACAGTGTTCTACCATAAGGAAAATGAGGTGGGTAACTACTTTCATTTCCACCACATTGAAGGTCTATTCTTTCTTTCAAAAATATTTAACATACTATTCCAATTGTATTAAAAATGCAACACCAGCCAGGTATGATGGCCTGTAATCCCAGCACTTTGGGAGGCCAAGGCAGGAGGATCACTTGAGTCAGGAGTTCAGGACCAGGCTGGGCAACATAGGGAGACTCCATCTCTACCAAAAAACAAAAAAAAAAGTTGAGTGTGGTGGTACACACCTGTAGTCCCTGCTACCCATGAGGCTGAGTCAGAAGGATCGCTTGAGTCCAGGAGGTGGAGGCTGCAGTGAGCTAATTGCACCACTGTACTCCAGCCTAAGAGGCAGAGCAAAACCTCATTTCAAAAAAAAAAAAAATCAAACAATACCCAGCCTGGTCAAGTTCTGTCTCTTCTTAGCTCTAACACATGTTCTAGGTATCTGATTACATGACAGAAATTAGTACAGAAAGTATTTCACACCCTACCCCGCTCCCACACAAAGCCAAAGCATGTCTGTCTACAGCTTGCTCCGTGGCACTGCATCATTCTTCACCCCGCAACCTCCCCCTATCCCCCACATCCTTCCTCCACTGTGCTCCCTGGATAAGCATCCCATTCATTCTTTAGACTTCCCAAAGGGAGTAATTTGGCACCACACGGGACACCTTACCCTTGGAGTGCTAAATAGAAGTTAAGACTCGTGACCCTTCTCAGCTCTAATCACAGTCTAATTTCTCTGATAAAGCCACTTCAGATTTCTATTCAGCCCAGACCCTTGGCATCAGGCCTTGGAGCTGTCCTGGGCCAGGCTGCTGGGCATACCCTGTGATCTGAGCTTTAGCAGTCACCACATCGCTCCCCCATCAAACCTTTTAACCTGCTTTGTTTTGATTATTTTAAAATCCTGCCAAACCTATTAGGGCTAATGCTCCTCTGAAAGCAGCCACGACCTCCTGTCAGCACTTGGCACTGCAGGGCCATCCGTGACAAGGAGGGAGCTCACAGTCCTCTCTGTGGGATGCTAGCACCCTCTGCTACCAAAGAGGGAGGAAGCGACAGCGGAAAAGGCACCTGCCACCTAAACCTCAGAAGTCAACAGCTCCCCTGCCCCTGCAGCTAAGGCCTCAGCTCTTTGAAGGATATGAGCAGCTGCGGAAGCGATGGTGGCCTCAAAGAGTCCCATCGGCTGCTCTCAGTTTTGTCTTCAAAACAAAAGTGCACCTGTGTTTTGGCAAGCTTCAAAAGGGTTATGAGTTGTGAGCAAATACAATGTGGTTGAGTGAGAAGTGCTTCGAGCCTATGACTGCACAGACATACCACAGCATCTGGCACCATGGCTGCTCTGTGACCTTGAGGAATCACTCTGTGGACCTTCGGCATAGGAGAGATTCACAGCTTATCAGATTCACCCCTGAGCTTCAGGACCTGGGTTCACAGTTAAAGACCTTCCCAACTTGTCCTTCCATGCCTCAGGTTTGTACCGCTTTCTTTAGCATCTAATAAATAGCTCCTGTCCCTTCCCCTTTGGTCTTGGCTCCTAGAATGCCCTCCGATCTCCCTACTCAAATCCAGCACATTCTCTAAGACTCAACTTAAGTTATTTTTTCTTGAAGGCTTTCTTGGCTCCTACAGCCCTCAAGGCTCCTCCTGCTATCCCATCAGACAATTGCACACAATTACGCAGCCATTTTAGACTCCTTTATATTGTTCTCAATTATTATGTCTGTGTTAATATTGCATCCTTCAACATCCTAAACTCCTCAAGGATAGGGTCCAAATCATTTTAGCACACTCCTGGATTGTGTTCTAAGATTAAAAAGAAAAAAAATAATAAAATGGCAACCTCCCAGGGCATGATTATCCAGCCACTCTTCCCCAGCAGTCACACTGAGTCAGGAGAACACGGCACTCTGTAATTTCTAAAGGTCAGAAAAAGGTGATCGTGGTCAGCCAGTAAAAGTTGGGTGAGCCACGTCCATCTGGGTGTCCCTGCTATTTATTTCTATGTAATCCTCTGCCTAGGGGGCAGTGAGTGATGCCAATAGTGGGGGCTTTCAATCCATAATTGAAACGTCTTTCCTTCAGCCCAAAATGTGGAGCAGCTCCTAATTCCTCCCTTGGCAGCCAAAAGGCTGATCTAGCCCCAACCAACTGCAAGAGGTAATGGCAGGACCACAGACTTCCTGCAGCTGCAGGGATGAGCCAGGGGAGGCTGATAACCACCAGAAATGACCACAAGGACTCTGTGGGTGTCTCTGGAGGCAAGGACTGGTTAAGAGAGGAATTGGGGAAAGTAGAAATGAGGCTTTGCAATGAAACTCTGAATAAAGCTAGCTCTATGGGCCTTTGTACTTAAAAGCCCTACATGACCAAAAGGTAGCAATCCCCATCCCCAACACTACTCTCCATATCCATGCGGGCACCACCTTGCACATGCCCCAGAAGCCCAGCAGCTTTTGAGGACCCTGCTCACGCTCAGTGGTAGTGGAAGAAGAGAAAGAAAGGAAATCCATTCAAAGCCAGGAGCTAGCAGAGTCCAAATAAGAGGATATTTAAAAATAAATAAGTCAATTCTCTTTACAAAAGAAGACAGAGGTGACCAACCAGCATATGAAAAAATGTTCAACACCACCAATCATTAGAGAAATGCAAATCAAAACCACAATCAGATAGCATCTCATACCAGTCAGAATGGCTATTATTAAAAGGTCAAAATAATAGATAATGGCAAGATTGCAGAGAAAACGGAATGTCTGTACATTGCTGGTGACAATGTAATTAGTTCAGCCATTGTGTAAAGCAGTGTGATGATTTCTCAAAGAACTTAAAACAGAGTTACCATTTGACCCAGCAATCCCATTATTGGATATATATCCAAAGGAATATAAATTATTCTACTATAAAGACACCTGCACATATATGTTTATCACAGCACTATTTACTGTAGCAAAAACATGAAATCAACCTAAATGCCCATCAATGGTAGAATGGATAAAGTAAATGTGGTACATATGCACCATGGAACACTACACAGCCATAAGAAGAATGAGATTATGTCCTTTGTAGCAAAAAGAATGG
>NW_012106031.1:1574345-1583720 GCF_000951045.1 Mandrillus leucophaeus | reverse complement strand
TGAGCCACGTCCATCTGGGTGTCCCTGCTATTTATTTCTATGTAATCCTCTGCCTAGGGGGCAGTGAGTGATGCCAATAGTGGGGGCTTTCAATCCATAATTGAAACGTCTTTCCTTCAGCCCAAAATGTGGAGCAGCTCCTAATTCCTCCCTTGGCAGCCAAAAGGCTGATCTAGCCCCAACCAACTGCAAGAGGTAATGGCAGGACCACAGACTTCCTGCAGCTGCAGGGATGAGCCAGGGGAGGCTGATAACCACCAGAAATGACCACAAGGACTCTGTGGGTGTCTCTGGAGGCAAGGACTGGTTAAGAGAGGAATTGGGGAAAGTAGAAATGAGGCTTTGCAATGAAACTCTGAATAAAGCTAGCTCTATGGGCCTTTGTACTTAAAAGCCCTACATGACCAAAAGGTAGCAATCCCCATCCCCAACACTACTCTCCATATCCATGCGGGCACCACCTTGCACATGCCCCAGAAGCCCAGCAGCTTTTGAGGACCCTGCTCACGCTCAGTGGTAGTGGAAGAAGAGAAAGAAAGGAAATCCATTCAAAGCCAGGAGCTAGCAGAGTCCAAATAAGAGGATATTTAAAAATAAATAAGTCAATTCTCTTTACAAAAGAAGACAGAGGTGACCAACCAGCATATGAAAAAATGTTCAACACCACCAATCATTAGAGAAATGCAAATCAAAACCACAATCAGATAGCATCTCATACCAGTCAGAATGGCTATTATTAAAAGGTCAAAATAATAGATAATGGCAAGATTGCAGAGAAAACGGAATGTCTGTACATTGCTGGTGACAATGTAATTAGTTCAGCCATTGTGTAAAGCAGTGTGATGATTTCTCAAAGAACTTAAAACAGAGTTACCATTTGACCCAGCAATCCCATTATTGGATATATATCCAAAGGAATATAAATTATTCTACTATAAAGACACCTGCACATATATGTTTATCACAGCACTATTTACTGTAGCAAAAACATGAAATCAACCTAAATGCCCATCAATGGTAGAATGGATAAAGTAAATGTGGTACATATGCACCATGGAACACTACACAGCCATAAGAAGAATGAGATTATGTCCTTTGTAGCAAAAAGAATGGGGCTGGAGGCCATTATCCTCAGCAAAATAATGCAGGAACAGAAAACCAAATACCACATGTTCTCACTTATAAGTGACAGCTAAACACTGAGTACATATGAATGCAAAGAAGAGGACAACTTAAGGGTGTCTGGGGCCTACTTAAGGGTGGAAGGCGGGAGAAGGGAGAGGATCAAAAAACTACCAATTGTGTACTACGCTTATTAGCTGAATGATGAAATAATTTGTACACCAAACCCCCATGACATGCAATTTACTTATATAACAAACGTGCACCTGTACCACTGAACCTAAAATAAAAGTTTTATTTAACAAGTCAATTTAAAAGGATCTAGAGATTTGGTCATTGGCTAATTTCATTGCACTGGACCTATCATAGACAATAGATATTTGGGCTCAAATGTTTATAGATTGGAGCATGGGATGAGAGAAATATTGTATCTTTTGTCTTGTCCTAAGAAGGAGAAACAAATTCCCAGGGTGTATTAGTCCATTTTCATACTCCCATAAAGAATTGCCCAAGACTGGGTAACTTATAATGGAAAGAGGTTTAATTGACTCACAGTTCAGTATGGCTGGGGAGGCTTCAGGAAACTTACAATCATGATGGAAGGTGAAGGGGAAGCAAGGCACCTTCTTCACAAGTTAGCAGGAAGGAGAAGTGCTGAGCTAAGGGGGAAAAGCTCAGATCTCAGGAGAACCATCGGATCTCGGGAGAACTCACTATCATGAGAACAGCATCAGGAAAACCAACCCCATGATTTAATTACCTCCACCTGGTCTCTCTCTTGACACATGGGGACCAAGGAATTATGGAGATTACAATTTAAGATGAGATTTAGGTGGGGACACAAGCCTAACCATATAATTCCCCCTCTGGCCCCTCCCAAATTTCATGTCCCTTTCACATTTCAAAACCAATCATGCCTTCCAAACAGTCCCCCAAAGTCTTAATTCATTCCAGTATTAACCCAAAAGTCCAAGTCTAAAGTCTCAACTGAGATAAGGCATGTACCTTGCACCTAGGATTCTGTAAATCAAAAGCAAGTTAGTTATTTCCTGGATACAATGGGGATATAGGCACTGGGTAAATGTACCCATTCCAAGTGGGAGAAATTGACCAAAACAAAGAGGCTATAAGCCCCATACAAGTCCTAAATCCAACAGGGGAGTCAAATCTTAAACCTCTGAAATGATCTCCTTTGACTCCATGTCATGCTAATATAAGAGGTGGGTTCCCATGGCCTCAGGCAGCTCTGCCCCTGTGGCTCTGCAGGGTACAGCCCTCTCCCAGCTGCTGTCTCAGGCTGGCATTGAGTGTCTGTAGCTTTTCCAGGTGCATGGTGCAAGCTATCAGTGGATCTACCATTCTGGGGTCTGGAGGACAGGGGCTCTTTTCTCACAGCTCCACTAGGCAGTGCCCCAGTGGGGACTCTGCATCGAGGCTCTGACCCCACACTTTACTTCTGCACTGCCCTAGGAGAGGTTCTCCATGAAGGTTCCACCCCTGCAGTAAACTTCTGCCTGCACATGCAGGTGTTTCCATATATCCTCTGAAATCTAGGCAGAGGTTCTCAAACCTCAGTTCTTGACTTCTGTGCACCAGCAGGCTCAACACCATGTGTAAGCCACAGACTTGGAGCTTGCACCCTCCAAAGCAATGGCCTGACCTGTAAGTTGGCCCCTTTTAGCCACAGCTGGGATGCAGAGCACCAAGTCCCAAGATTGCACAAAGCAGCAAGGCCCTGGGCCCAGCCCAGGAAACCATTTTTTTTCTCCTAGGCCTCTGGGCCTGTGATGGGAGGGGCTGCTGCAAAGGTCTCTGACATGCCCTGGAAACATTTTCCCCATTGTGTTGGCAATTAACATTTGGCTCCTCGTTACTTAGGCAAATTTCTGCAGCTGGTTTGAATTTCTCCTCACAAAATGAGATTTTCTTTTCTATTGCATCATCAGGCTGCAAATTTTGCAAACTTTTAAACGTAAGTTCCAATTCCAAACCATCTCTTTGTGCATGCATAAAACTGAATGCTTTTGAAAACACCCAGGTCACCTCTTGAACATTTTGCTACTTAGAAATTTCTTCTGCCAAATACCCTAAATCTCAAGTTCAAAGTTCCACAGATCTCTAGGATAGGGGCAAAATGCAGCCAGTCTCTTTGCTAAAGTATAGCAAGAGTGACATTTTCTCCAGTTCCCAATAAGTTTCTCATCTTTATTTGAGACCACTTCAGCCTGGGCGTCATTGTCGATATCACTATCAGCATTTTGGCCCAAACCATTTGACAAGTCTCTAAGAAGTTCCAAACTTTCCCACATCTTCCTGTCTTTTTCTGAGCCCTCCAAACTGTTGCAGTCTCTGCCTGTTACCCAGCTCCAAAGTCGCTTTCAAATTTTCAGGTACCTTTATAGCAGCACCCTACTTTCTGTGGTACCAATTTAGTGTATTAGTCAATTTTCATACTGCTATTAAGAATGGCCCAAGACTGAGTAATTTATAAAGGAAAGAGGTTTAATTGACTCACAGTTCAGCATGACTGGGGAGGCCTCAGGAAACACATAATCATGGTGGAAGATGAAGGGGAAGCAAAGCACCTTCTTCACGAGGAGGCAGGAAGTAGAAGTGCTGAGCCAAGGGGGAGGGACTCTTATAAAACCATCAGATCTCGTGAGAACTCACTATCATGAAAACACCTTGAGTTAAACCACCCCATGATTCAATTACCTCCACCTGGTCTCTCTCTTGACAAGTGGGGATTATGAGGGTTATAGGGATTACAATTCAAGATGAGATTTGGGTGGGGACATGAAGCCTAACTATATCACAGGGGCAGTACTGTTAGGAAAAGAAATACAAGCATTAAAAAACAAGAAATGGAAATAAATGCATCCAGAAATGTCTCTGGGACTTGAAATAGCATCTTTGCATGTGCCTTTGACAGGACTATGTTTGCTCTAAGAGGCCTATTTCAGACAGAGCAGTGTTTAACTGGGGCCTTCTTTTCCCTGGAGATGGCCTGTTCTCTTCTCATCATTTTCTTCACATCCCACACTTCAGGACTTCTGTCCACTGCTCAGTTTCTCACCACTCACACACAAGCCCAACAGCCTCATGGCTGTCAGGAGAATTGTCTGTTATCAGGCTTATGTGAGATTAAATTTAGTCATTATCTTGGAAGAGAATTATCTCATGTTGACAAAATCCCTCAGAGTTCACAGTAGAGAACTTTAATTTCCACATTCAAATGAGATTTGAATTTGATCAGGCATCAATTAAACACTGTGCATTATGTAGTGACCTAACTTCGAAAGAAAAGTCAGTGCTTGTGCTGTGCTTGTTCAGCACAAAAGGTTTCGTTTCCTTCTTCAACCATCATTTGAGGTTACGGGTCAGACTCAGGAATAATGGGCATACATTTACAATAATACATAGAGGTTATGATTGCTGCTTTTAAAAAGAGCCATAGCATTCTAAATTATAGGCTCATTTTCCTGGGTCAGCTTTGCCTCAGTGAAGACAGCACCACGTGGCACTTAAGAGCAAAGCTTTGGGACCAGACAGGCCTGTGTTCAAATATTATTCCATCACATTTAGCCATGTCAGATTGAGCAATTTCACTAACCTCTCCAGGCTCAGTTTCATAGTCTATAATGTGGGAAATAATAAAGTCATGTATACAGAAAGCATAACATAGTGCCTGCTACAGGAAAAGCAGTCAGTAAATGGCAGCTGTCATTGGTACCTCTGTTAGTTATCACTTTCTACATTAAATAATTTATTTAATTAGCAAATATTTGTCAACCATATACTAAGCCATTGGGGAAGATAATAGAGATAGAGTAATTAAACTATGTGCTCTCTGCCCTCAAAGAACTTATAATTTTGGAGTGAGACATGTTTTTTTATCAAGCTTGTGAGACTGTGTATATAAAGTGTTTCAAGAGTATTGGAGAAGGAGCATCCAAACTGACTGAAGATATAAAGGAAGGCATTGTAGAAAGGATAACTCTTGAGCATAGATTTCAATGATATGCATTTATTAGGACTCAAGTACAGGCAAGCCACTCTAGTGGAGGACATAACATGTACTGAGTCAGTCTCAGAGGCATGAGAGAGTAGAGTTCATTCATGTAATCCCAAACTGGTCTGTCATGCCTGGTGAGGAGAAGTTAAAACAAAGATGAAGACCTGGATAAGAGAAGGTCATTGTAAGCCCCCTGAAAGGAGTGAAAGGTTTGATCAGTTTTGCATATTGAGGATAAGGCGCAGCTCACATTCATGTGTACCCAACACGGAGACCTGCACATTAGCAGATGCTCAATAAATGTTATTTGAAAAGACAAATTAATGAATGAATGGAGCATCTCAGTATTACTATCTCACTTTCAGTAATCAGATCAAATTTGTAGGAGTTAGGGGTTCTCGAGGCAGAACTGGATGTTCCCAAATAAATCTGGACCACAGCCCTCTGTATCTTCTACAGGGAAATCCCCAAGGCCCTTTTAATCATCTTACACATGTTGGACCATAGAACATAACTGAACACACTTTTCCAGCTCTGTGACCATGATAGAATTAGTTTATACTCAGGTGAGATTGGTCCTCTCTGGGCATTTTCATTTTTGCCCCCCAAACAAATACTTACTGTAGGGTTCGAGTATGAAACAGTGTCTATGGTGGAACAACTCAAGTGCCTTTCAAAACAAAGGATTTAAATATATGGTTCAGGAATTCAGAAAAGTCAGAGCCAGTCCTAAAGTCCGCAAGCACATCTGGTGTAGGAGCAAAAGAAGGGCTGGGCTAGTGGGGTGGAGAATGGAGGAGATCTACGAGAAAAGAAGAAAGAGGGTTTCTGCCAGGCTCCTCTAGGAAAAGAGAAATAGAGGGAACCCTGTTGCTTCCCTCATCTTCTAAACACTGAATTTCTTTATTAATCATTTTGCTCTGTATTCACCATGCATTTCACTATGGCCAGAAATGTTATTTAAGCTTATATTTTGTACTTTGCTTATTGTTGGCACTTAAATGAATATTGAATAGTGATGACAACTGTGTATATATAAGCACCATCCAGTGGACCGATGAAGGGAAAACTGACATGCCACACCAGAAGGGCCTTATAAAGCCCAGTTTTCAGGATTCAGCTTCGCATATTCCCTGGCTTTTCAATATTACAGAGTAAAACTGTAAATCAGAAAGCATGAACAATATGCTTTCCAAATTTATTGGTTTTGATAGGCACTGAAAAATACCTTTAGGATTTTGATGTAAGGTGGGGTAAGCTGGCTGCTTCTGAGGTCAAAAGAGTGTAACCCTATTAACAACAAGAGGAAGAGAATGAGAATGCTTTGCTCAGTAGAGTGTTCCACAAAGGGTTTGTCAAAATCTCTCCTGGAGAGAGAGCAATTTGCACGCTATTTCTCTTGGTTTTATCTCATGTTGTCTCAAAGGTCCACCGTGAAGAAGGTTCTAAACAGAATTAACCTTGGAGAGAAAAGTAGCAACTTTGGTATTCATTGTTTTTAACATCAAATATACCATTTCCTTTCTCTGACCTTCAGCATTAGTTAGAAGGTGAGAGAAGCAGACAGAATTGTGCTTTGAAAGCTCAAGAGGCTTTTGTTGTTCACGTTCAAGAGTGAAGTCTAGATCTCCCTGCTGAACAGAGCTCCCTGCCTGTGCTAGATTAAAACAATCAAGATGCTTTCCTCTGCGGAATGAACATTTTTGCCACTCAGTGAGATTCCATTTTCCTCCAAAAGTTCTGCCTGGCAAGGTTAGCACCACATGTGTGAACTCATATTCTCACACAGTGGTCAAAACGATGCTTGTTAATTAGATGCCATCATGGTTTGGGTGAATGGTTACAATCACTTTCCATTTGTCTCATTAACTACTTCACTCTTGGAGTCAGGCTTCCAGGTGCCTGGGTAGGACAATCTAGAAAGAGTTAAAAAGGCCCTACTACACTTGTCCGTAGATATCTGCATCAACCAGGAGCTACTGGGCCAGAAATGTGGCCATTTTCAATGTGTTTGTTGTCGTTATTTTGCATAACCCTTTCAAGGAGTTCTGTATTTTGTGCTCAGCAAACATATATTAAGAGTCTTCCATGCACAGGCATTGTGGGAGATAGAAGAATACAATAGCCTATACTATACGGAGTTTTCTTGGAAGGTGGATATGTGTCAGTAACGATAGTCTAGGGGGAAAAGTATAATTGTCGTAAGAGTGTTTCAGATAAAATGCTATGAGAATTCAAGAGGGGAAGTTATTGATTACTTCTGGCATTTGAGCTGTGCATTAAAGGGTGGGTATAATTTGGACCTATCTGGGAAGCATTTCAGAAGCATTCTAATTTGTAAGCTTTCTATTTTTACAGTAAATATTCTAAAATAAATAGGTGGGTTTTTGTTTGTTTGTTTGTTTGTTTGCTTTTTCAGATGAATTTTCACTGTGGCAAGAGTGGCCTGGGGCGAGCAAGTATTTCAAAGAAGAGGACACCAGACAGTGGAAAAGCACACGCTGGACCCATGAACTTTCGGGATTCACATTTTCACTTACAACAGGCAAAACTTTGACAACCTCAGATATAAGTGATAGAAACAGAAGTTTTTCAGTAAACTTTTTGGGAGGTATGTGACGAATGGAGATACGTTCAAGCTCCTGCCCCAAAGCAGAAGGGGGCCCACAGCTCTATCTCTGGCTGGGTATTGGAGGCTTACGGAGGGGCTGCTCTGCAGGCTAGAAGTATAAGTACAGAAGGTAGCAGCTGGGCCTAGAGACTGGATGTATGAACAGGCTAGCCTGCTAGAGTTGTCAATCTAAAGACAGCACAGTGAGGCCATAGTGAATCTAGTGCATGAGATCAAGTCCAGCAGTTCCCTGAGACACTAAGGCTGACCACGGGATTCATAATATTGTGCACAATAGACAAGCCCTGCAGAGAGCCATGAGTCATGAGAGTTGCACTTTCAGTCATGTGATGTAATGACGGACCCGTCAGCCTACAAATAAGACAGGAGACTCTCCAGGAAACGGGTGCCCACCTGGCTCAGGCACACTGGGCCGGCTACGGAGATTCTGAGGTATGCATGTGCCACCACAGGGTGAAGCTGTTGCCCTGCAACTCAGTGGGGTTGTGCCAACGGGAAGGGCTCATTTGGCAGCATCATGGAAGCAGGTCGTTCAAATAAACATTTATTAGAAGGTGAAGAGGAAATGCCTAACTTACCTTTACTTGGAAAGACCTAAATTCTCTGAGGTCTAAAATCAGAGCAGAGAGAAGTGCTGCTGGCATTGTGAAAGGAATTTTAACCAGTGGGGGACAATGAGAGAGACTGAAAAGTGCAGCCAGGTGCATCCTGTGCCTGGAACCACCTGTAGGTCACAGAATCTACACTTTATTAGTGACACAGTGTAATACATTTAGTCCATCATGGTATCTAAGAACTCTTGCAGGGATGGGTGCTGAATCTTACTTGTTTATTGGTATGAGTACTTTTGAAGTGAACAAACTGGTATTAAACTGCTTTGCTACCCTGTTTAGAGAAATGCACAGGATTCTGAGTAGAAGCTTCAGCCAACAGAAGCATGACTCCTTTGAATGTAACCGAGCCTTTTTTCCTTTCATTCTTTTTTGCTGGCATTTTTAACCAATGGATCATGAAAAAAAAAAAAATTCCCCCTAAAGATCACTGTTTCATTAAATAGACCACCATCTTCCAGCCAACTCTGAGATCTGTCTGCCCATGGCCACAATGAGCAGATGCTAGGTTCCATCACTGTAATGTGGAGACGTGGGCATCCATGCAATTCTTCCCCTGGTTCATAATGATACTTTGAAATACAATCTGCTATTTAAAACAGCTGTTGTTGATTTTACTTGGGACACATGCTGATTTTACGTCAAACAGAATGTCATGTGAACTTCTCCAAGGAGTCCTAGGGGAAAAAAAAAGAACAGCATAGAAGATAAGAACAGCATTTATAAATGTTTGCCTACGTTGGAAATCCCCAATATAAAATTTTTTGACACTTTGGGAAATAACATACCTTTGTAACTGACTTAATATTTCTTATTCCATCTTACAATCTCTTATGCTGATATGAGCAAAGAGAAAAAAGAAAAAATCCCCTACTGACAATGAAATGCTTGTTACACTGATGAAACCTTTGAGAAATACTAAAAAATATGTATCTTCAGGGAAGTACCTTACTTCTTCAAGTCTTCTCTTTCTGTTCGGTCTTCCTTTCCCCCCT
>NW_012106031.1:1542702-1574295 GCF_000951045.1 Mandrillus leucophaeus | reverse complement strand
AAGCATTTCAGAAGCATTCTAATTTGTAAGCTTTCTATTTTTACAGTAAATATTCTAAAATAAATAGGTGGGTTTTTGTTTGTTTGTTTGTTTGTTTGCTTTTTCAGATGAATTTTCACTGTGGCAAGAGTGGCCTGGGGCGAGCAAGTATTTCAAAGAAGAGGACACCAGACAGTGGAAAAGCACACGCTGGACCCATGAACTTTCGGGATTCACATTTTCACTTACAACAGGCAAAACTTTGACAACCTCAGATATAAGTGATAGAAACAGAAGTTTTTCAGTAAACTTTTTGGGAGGTATGTGACGAATGGAGATACGTTCAAGCTCCTGCCCCAAAGCAGAAGGGGGGCCACAGCTCTATCTCTGGCTGGGTATTGGAGGCTTACGGAGGGGCTGCTCTGCAGGCTAGAAGTATAAGTACAGAAGGTAGCAGCTGGGCCTAGAGACTGGATGTATGAACAGGCTAGCCTGCTAGAGTTGTCAATCTAAAGACAGCACAGTGAGGCCATAGTGAATCTAGTGCATGAGATCAAGTCCAGCAGTTCCCTGAGACACTAAGGCTGACCACGGGATTCATAATATTGTGCACAATAGACAAGCCCTGCAGAGAGCCATGAGTCATGAGAGTTGCACTTTCAGTCATGTGATGTAATGACGGACCCGTCAGCCTACAAATAAGACAGGAGACTCTCCAGGAAACGGGTGCCCACCTGGCTCAGGCACACTGGGCCGGCTACGGAGATTCTGAGGTATGCATGTGCCACCACAGGGTGAAGCTGTTGCCCTGCAACTCAGTGGGGTTGTGCCAACGGGAAGGGCTCATTTGGCAGCATCATGGAAGCAGGTTGTTCAAATAAACATTTATTAGAAGGTGAAGAGGAAATGCCTAACTTACCTTTACTTGGAAAGACCTAAATTCTCTGAGGTCTAAAATCAGAGCAGAGAGAAGTGCTGCTGGCATTGTGAAAGGAATTTTAACCAGTGGGGGACAATGAGAGAGACTGAAAAGTGCAGCCAGGTGCATCCTGTGCCTGGAACCACCTGTAGGTCACAGAATCTACACTTTATTAGTGACACAGTGTAATACATTTAGTCCATCATGGTATCTAAGAACTCTTGCAGGGATGGGTGCTGAATCTTACTTGTTTATTGGTATGAGTACTTTTGAAGTGAACAAACTGGTATTAAACTGCTTTGCTACCCTGTTTAGAGAAATGCACAGGATTCTGAGTAGAAGCTTCAGCCAACAGAAGCATGACTCCTTTGAATGTAACCGAGCCTTTTTTCCTTTCATTCTTTTTTGCTGGCATTTTTAACCAATGGATCATGAAAAAAAAAAAAATTCCCCCTAAAGATCACTGTTTCATTAAATAGACCACCA
The DNA here is from genome assembly GCF_000951045.1 of Mandrillus leucophaeus. Lineage (NCBI taxonomy): Eukaryota > Metazoa > Chordata > Mammalia > Primates > Cercopithecidae > Mandrillus > Mandrillus leucophaeus. The sequence goes on along the minus strand of NW_012106031.1, from coordinate 1,572,911 downwards.
TCTTCCAGCCAACTCTGAGATCTGTCTGCCCATGGCCACAATGAGCAGATGCTAGGTTCCATCACTGTAATGTGGAGACGAGGGCATCCATGCAATTCTTCCCCTGGTTCATAATGATACTTTGAAATACAATCTGCTATTTAAAACAGCTGTTGTTGATTTTACTTGGGACACATGCTGATTTTACGTCAAACAGAATGTCATGTGAACTTCTCCAAGGAGTCCTAGGGAAAAAAAAAAGAACAGCATAGAAGATAAGAACAGCATTTATAAATGTTTGCCTACGTTGGAAATCCCCAATATAAAATTTTTTGACACTCTGGGAAATAACATACCTTTGTAACTGACTTAATATTTCTTATTCCATCTTACAATCTCTTATGCTGATATGAGCAAAGAGAAAAAAGAAAAAATCCCCTACTGACAATGAAATGCTTGTTACACTGATGAAACCTTTGAGAAATACTAAAAAATATGTATCTTCAGGGAAGTACCTTACTTCTTCAAGTCTTCTCTTTCTGTTCGGTCTTCCTTTCCCCCCTGGCCTCAACTAATTTCCATCATCATTATTTTTCCTGAAATTAATGCAAATTTATCTGGTTTAAAAAAAGATTTCTTGTGTACCTAGATTTGTTAAGACCAACAACACATCAGACTGTAAGCACTTCAAAGGCATAAAATGGGAATGGGAGCTTCCTTTTTAGCTTCCTATCTCCAGTAGCTAGCACAAAGCCTGGCATGTATGGGCATTTAACAAATTCCTAAATAATTAAGCTGAATAAAGAGTGTGGTTAGTACCCCAGAAAGGATGAGCTGAGAACTCCCTAAGTAGAAATTAGCCTCTCCTTTAACATTGTCCCCTCTCTCCTGCAGATAGCTATTTATCTCCGTGGTCCAGCTCCGTGATCACCTCCCTCACCTTGCCAGTCACCATCAGTAGCCCCCCCACCTTCCAGCACTGGGCCTCTCTGTTCTGTCTCGAGGTGTTGCATCAGTCTGTGCCCCTGACTCTCAGTTCTGCTTTCTTCAATGTACTGGAGCCAACTCTCACTCTGGCTTGCTCTTTCACCAGCTCACCTCCATTCTCACCCTAATTGCTTCAATCCACCGTCCCCATACTGACACATCCTCATTTTAGGAAAGTGAATTACAAAAGAACCCAGGTTGGTTTTTGTTTGTTTTTGTTTGTTTTTTCAATTTTGCTCCAAAAGTCCATTCCAAAGCACATCCAAGTGGTCAGTTTCCCTTGCGGTGCATCCTTGTGATGTACTGGCATATCTAGGACTCCTCAGGGAGGAAAAATCCGCAGGAGTTGTAAAGAATCAGCAACTACACAAACAGGGCTACGGACCATCACTATGAGGATAAACAACACTGCACTGGAGTTAGCCAACACAGCAGGCATTTTCTGATTCCATAAGGAAGACCTGATGTCCTTGTGCGTCAAAGGTTAAACATGACAAAGAGATTTTCTTTCTTTTTTTTTTTTTTTTTGAGACGGAGTCTTGCTCAGTTGCCCAGGCTGGAGTGCGGTGGCGCGATCTCGGCTCACTGCAAGCTCCGCCTCCCGGGTTCACGCCATTCTCCTCCTCAGCCTCCCAAGTAGCTGGGACTACAGGCGCCCGCCACTAAGCCCGGCTATTTTTTTTGTATTTTTAGTAGAGACGGGGTTTCACCAGGTTAGCCAGGATGGTCTCGATCTCCTGACCTCGTGATCCGCCCGTCTCGGCCTCCCAAAGTGCTGGGATTACAGGCATGAGCCACCGCGCCCGGCCTGACAAAGAGATTTTCAAAGAAACGTAGGTGGTATGGTGAATTAATAAGATTTTTTAAAGTCATTATGAAGCATCTACTATATGCTAGTCTTATTTCAGATACTGAGGATACAACAGTAAATTTTGCTTTCAGAGAACTTACCTTTATTTGGAAACACCGAGAAAATAAAAAAAAAAAAGCAAGTTAAATACAAAAAAATAAATGATGTAGCTTTTAGACACTAATAGATGCTCTAAAGAAAAATTAATCAAATTGAGAGATTGTGGCGAAACAGCAGGGACTCAGGGACCATTTTAGGTCAGATGGTCAGGGAAGGACTCTTTGGACAAACTCCTTCAAAATCTGGAAGAGAAACTTCAGGCAGAGAAAACAGGAATTGCAAAGAGCCTGAGAAGGAAATAAACCTGGCATGTTTAAGGAACCCAAGAAAGCTGGGGTGACCAGAACAGAATGTGTAATGGGGGCAAATTTAGCAAATAAAACTAAATCTGATGTGAGATTTATTGGCCAGTATAAAGAATTTGAGTTGGAGGATTTTAAATGAGAAGTGAAAGAATCTCACTGAGATTTTAAAAGATCATTGAGGGTGATGTGTGGAGACTGGATTTTGGGCAGTCTGGAGTGAAAGCAAAATCCATTACAAGACTTTCGCCCTAGTCCAAATGAAAGATGATGGTGACTTAATAGAATGATAGGATAGGATATTAATGACTTAATAGAATGATCGAGTGATAGGATAGTAGTCATGAACTTGGTGGAGAATAGCTGAATATGTAATTTGAACAATGAACAGGATTTGCTGACAGGCAGGATTTAGGATTTGAAGGAAGAAGATTCCAAGTTGACTCCTGGAACTTTGGCCTGACTAACTGAATAGATGTACTGAACATGCTAAGTTTGAGAAACGTATTAGATAGATACTGGCAATGCCACAAAGTTGCCTTGATGGGAGTTTGGAATTCAAAGGACAGGTTGAGGCTGGAGATAATATTTACAGTCATGAAACTGGATGGAGTCACCTAACAATACAGAGAAGACAAAAATATGATAAATAAGCCCCCAAAACTCCAAAAACAGTGCTCAGAAAGAAGACAAGGAACCCATAGAGAAGCCTGAGAAGTAGTTGAGGAGCCAGAATGAGTATCAGAAAATTGTCACAGCCTGGAGGTCAAGTGAAGACTGTTTCAAGAAGTAAAAAGTTGTGTCAAATGATGCAGAGAGTTCACAAAGAATGAGTGCTGTAAGGTGATCACTAGATTCAGCATTGTGGAAGTCACTGGTGACTTTACCAGAACAGACTGAAAGGAGTGAGAACAAAGCCTGATGAAATGAGTGAAAAACAGACTGGAAGATGAACAAGCGGAAGCAGAGCATAGACAACTCCACTGAGTGTTTTGTCATGAAGGGGAGCAGTGCAAGTGGGCAGTAGGTGGAGAAAGACATGGGACTGGGAATTAGTTCTTTTGTTTTTGTTCTTTTAATATAAGAAATATTAAGAGTTTTTTATACCAATGGGAATGATCCAGTTGATGGAGAAAATTAATGATACAGAACACAAGATGAACTTCTGGAGTTAAGTGAGTAAAAGGAGATGAGCTGCAGTTACTAAGTGAATAGAGAAACTGGCTTTTGATAGGACAAATTTTTCTAATCTAAATGCTTTTCTTTCAGAAGAAAATACACTAATTGCTTCCTTTTTTTCCTCCCTTAATAAGTACAATCTTGTGGGTTAAATCTAAAAGAGAATTATCACCTTTTCACATACCAGAAAACTAAAATAACATGGTCAAGTGATTTGTCCAGAGTCACACACAGCCAGGCCTCATTCCCTGAGCTTCTGATGCCTTATCAATGGTTCTTTCTGCCTCTCCTCACAACATGTGTGTCAGAGTCAGGCAATGGAAATGCCACTCTCAGGGGCCAATTCAAAGCCATGGGCTTAGACTCTCGTGGAAATTAAGCAAGGCAAACTTTTGACAAATTCATTCAAAAAAACTGTTTTCAAATTCAGTCTGCACCTGTCTTTTCCCCAATCAGCCTGGATCAGAGATTCGGAGCTGACAGATGGTCTTTACGACTTATCAAGGGAACACTCCTATCCCTTCTATTCTGCCAGTCCTTCCAGATGCATTTTTTCTCAAATGGCAGTCTTATCAAGGATATAGTTTATTCTGCTAGCAAATAGCCAAGGGACAGGCTGGAAACAGATAGGCAGCAGAGGGAAGATGGTCTGGAATTATCAGTTTGCTGGGCCTCATGCTCAAATGCATAATTAACAGTTGATAATTGTTCTGAGTTGGGCACAGTCCTATAATGGTTAGATCAAGGCATAGTTTACTGTACTTAAATCTAGGCATTTACAATTCTTCTCCCCTTAATATAAATTAGGAAGTTGGAAGCTCTCTCTCTCAAACAGATTTCTCTCTCTCTCTCTCTCTCTCTCTCTCTCTCTTTTTTAACAATTCTACCACCACCTAACTTGCCCTTTAAAAATATGCTCAAATTCTTCCAAGGATAAGAGTGAGAGACAAGAGGATATAAATCCAAAAGGTGGTTTCTGCTGTTTTGCCACATCTGCTCAAAATTCCACAACTGGCACTGCCTCCTGGAGATTACCAGAATGACTAATGAGTCACACAGCTCCCAGTCTTAAATGTGCTCGGAAAATGTTCAGGGATTTGACCACAAGTTTTCAACATCAAGAATGAGAGGTGTGAGAGCTCCCAGACATCAGCTAGTTCATCTCTTGCCAGATCTGGATTTTTCCCTTCTGGATAAGATTCTAGCAGATGCTTTAGCTAGTCTTGTTTTAAATATCTTAAATGATGGCACTCCCTCTGCTTTCCAAGGGTAAGGCTTTTTCACAGTCCAGTGGATCTTATCACCAGTCTGTGTTTTCCAGAAATTTGCCTGAAATTTATCTTTTGTTAATTTCTTAACATAACTCATGTTTATTCACTTTGGCAACTCACCTGCAAGCAGCCTCTCTGCCTCATTGGCAATTAAGCAACTAAGTCTACAAGCGAGAGATCATCAGCCAATCTCTTCCGTCTATTTCTTTTTCTTGCTGGATAAATCCAGCTTGCCAAGAAGTTCTGTGCACTGAACACCCGGTGGTTTTCTGTTCATTTTACTCTGTCTCTTCAGTTATCACCTCATCTCTCTCAGCCACAGCATCTCTCAGCCACTGTTCCTATCCACCAGGCTTGGCAGGGGACTCAAGTATCAACACAATGCAGTCATTCTCACCGACTCCCTTCCTGGCCCAGAACTTACAAGGATTCATAACAAATTCCATCTGTCACAGACTGCAGCATGGGGACAGTTAACAGAAGATACACGCTGAAGCAAAGGTCGATGTAGAAGACTCCACCCATCACCAAGTGGCTCCATGTTTTCTGCTGTGATGGTATCTTGTCCACTCTCATGCCAGCATCTCTCTATGCACCAAACCCACTGCTATTTTTCTTCTAGCCCATTCTTCTCACTCTAGACACTACTTTGGGGCCCCTTAGCTCTTCACTTCCGAATTTCCTCTCAACCTTCTTCTCTTTGTACCTCACAGCTCTCATTTGAACCTTGCTGCATATTTTTCCAGCTGAGTATGTTAATCACTTTCATCTTTTCCTCCTCTGCTGTAGACAACCCTGTGGGCTAAATAAGTCATATTATTTATTTCACTTTTTCACACACTGGAAAATTAAGACAGCATAGTCAAGTGACTTGTCTCAAATCACACAGCTAATATCAGGATCGGAGCCAGCATTCATACCCTGAGCTGTATCCATAGTTCCTCCTGATTTTCCACACAACAACACAGGCGTCAGTGACACACAATGGACACAGGCTTTGCTATTGACTCCCCTATTATTCTAGGAAGGTGCTACATACCTAAATATACTTATTTTACATGTTGTAAAGAATCAACTTTTTAACTTTCCTTTTTACAAGAATGGTGTCTTAGATGTTGTTTTAAATGATTAAAAACAAAAGATAAGTATAGTTAACAGTAATGTATTGTACTTTAACAAATAACTAAAAGAGTGTAATTGGTATGTTTGTAACACAAAGCAATGATAAATGCTTGTGGTGATGGATACTCCATTTACCCTGATGTGATTATTACATATTGTATGCCTGTATCAAAATATCTCATGTGCCCCATAAATAATACATCTATGTACCTATAAAATTTAAAAATATTTTTTTAAAAAAACAAAGGAACAGTTTCTTGCAAAGTTAAATCACTTTTTTCCCTTTGCATTTAGGCCAAATATATTTTGCTATGCAGAAATGTTTAAGTAAATTATGTGATAACTGAAAAGTAGTTTAATAGAATTTACATTTGATTTTTTAAAAATCCATTAGGCTAAGGATTTATAAAGACATTTTTTCTTCTGCTCAATACCTGCCTGAACAAAACACCCACCCAGCCAAAATCAAACAAAAAGCTTCTTTTGTCTTCATGAACTGATGTCACTTGAGTTGTACTACTTTAGAATCCACAGGACTCGAGTGAAAAAACACAGCAACTAGAATGTGAACATCAGGGGGGCTGTGACTCACATACCTGCTTGCTGTCTATTAGATCTCTTAATTTCCCACACAATATGAACTATGGTCTGCTACAATTCCCACACTGTATTTTAAGAGCTTTTGCTTCAATACTCTGGTATAATTTCTAAAAACACAGGGCTTCACAGCTATGGCCAACTGCTTATCCCAGGCAAATTAAATTAAGCCCCTGGCATGCAACTTAAAGTTTGTTTCGCCTAATTGAGCAGCTAATGGGTATGGATGAATCTGAGGTGCAGATAAAAATATTGTTTTCGAAGAGCCTTTCTGATTACCATGCTCTGAAATGAGCAAAGAAAAATATTTATGCAGCCATTTTTATAATCATGCTCAAATCCATTTGTTAAGCTCCTGGGAAGATTTCAGAAAACTCTGCCCTGTCTTTCCATGAGGTGATCTGCTCTTTGCTAAAGAAGGTTAAAATCCTTCAGCTGTGATATTCTGTGTTGTGTCAACACCCAGTCATCTTTAATATGACTTGTGGCAAAATAACCTCTTCCCATTGCCAACATGTGTCTTCACTCAAGGACTGTATGGGTCTCTATTCCAGCGAAGCACTATTCTAATAAGTGCCTTATCTAATAAATGGCCCTGGTGCTGCTGTGCCACTGTAACAACTGTTAGTGGGATGGAGGAGAGAATAAACAAATAAATAGTTGGGGAGGAGTCTCTGAGACATCAACATTCTAGAACGTGTATCATTTTCCTATCGTTTTGCTGCGTTTTCATGTATTAAATGTCAGAGAAGATGGTCCTCTTTCCCAGTTTATCTCCTTTTTATTGCATCTTTTTAAAGTAAGCTTTCATTAACAACAAAGCAAATACATGTGTTATTTTCCAAAACTTACAATCATAAAATAAACTTCATGCCATGTTAAAGTCAGTTAAACACCGGGGTTTGGTGGCTCACTCCTGTAATCCCAGCACTTTGGGAGGTCAAGGTGGTCAGATCACTTGAGGCCAAGAGTTTGAGACCAACCTGGCCAGCAAGCCAAAATCCTGTCTCTGCCAAAAATACAAAAATTAGCCAGATGTGGTGGTGCATGCCTGTAATCCCAGCTACTTGGGAGGCTGACGCACGAGAATCGCTTGAACCCAGGAGGTGGAGATTGCAGTGAGCCAAGATCATGCCATTTCATTACAGCCTGAATGACAGAGAGAAAAAAAAAGAAGTCAGTCAGTTAAAATTTTAAAGACAATTATTTTAAATGACAGCTATCATTGTGACAGATTTATCTCAAATTCTATCCATTCCATCCATTGTCCTTATAAACATGGGCATTTTAGGGGAGCGGGAGTTCTGTGTGTGTTTCTTTTTCTATTAGTTTTTATTTTCTCCTTAGATCTCTTACCCATTTGTAATGAGGGAGTGAAGAAAATACCATGGATATAGATGAAAAAAACCCAAGGCCACAGCTAATGTTCCAGAGTCATCTGAAAACTGATGTCAGGTTACTGTGGGGATAATTCTCAAGCAAGTGGATACCTTTATGGCCCTCCACACATTTACTTCATTTGGTCCACAGGTGAACTTGTCACATCACATTTACAGCAAAAAATCCTTTATGTTTCAGGTAATTCCTGAACCTTCAGTGAGTTTCTATTAAACATGTTCTGTTTCCAAATAATCTGTTTTCCACCGCTGTGTCCAGGAAGCGATTATCAGAAAGGAAGAGAGAAAAATGACATCATAATGCAATCTGGCCCCTCTTTTGCTGGGCTAGGAACACAGCATCTGGCAGAGACTTCCAAGTGTCAGATACTGCTTTATCCATCTATTTCTGAAGTTCATTTAATGAATAATGGAGACTGATATGAAAAGGCTTCTAGTTCTACTAATGGAAATCCCTCACCCTGGCTCTGAAACAAACTTTGAAAAAGAAATTGTGACTTTTCTGATGTTAGTTTGCTTCAGATGAAACTTGTTCTTATTCCTAGCTTGAAGAAGAAAATTTCACCCTTTACCCCTTTAAGGCTATATAACTTTTCTTCCCACAAACTAACAGTATCTCCAAAAGGCACTACTGTCCAGGTTGAGATGAAGGTTCCAGTTGCATTCTCTTCTGGGTGCATGTCATTTTGTTTGCTGTTCACTTATCACATCAAAATGCATAGCAAGTACCAGCTTCCCGTCAGATAACACATAAACATGAGCTATATCCACTCATGTGTATATACATATAACTCAATCTAACTTTCCCCTTTCTATAAATTCAAATCGTGTGCCCTGATGTGGTCATGCTGGAGGTCACACACAGAGCTCTCACCTGAAATGGAAGGGAAGATAGGAAGGAACCTAACATATATTTAATGTCTACTATATGCATATAAAATTAAGACATGTATTAGCTTATTTATCCTCACAACAAACCTGTCAGGAATACATTATTATTTCTATAGACGAAACAAAATAAACTCAGAATGGTAATAGTCACTCAAATTTGAGTGTCCTGGCCAAGAAAGACACCTTCCTCTTTCCCAAGTCTTTATTGCAGTCTCACCTATGCATATATATCCAGGATTAATTCTCAATCAGAGGAAACTTCTTAAAGGGACAGAAAAAAGGAGCACTGCTCACTCTTCATGCTCATAGCAGTTTCCTCCTTGGAAGTTTCCATGGCAGGGCCGTCAATTGGGGCCAGGAGCAGTGGAGGAGCACCTGGAGGTGGAGATCTTTTCTTCTTGCCTGTCAGGGCTCTGCTCAGATGCCATCCATCTCACAGGCCCAGGGAGTGTTTAATGAAGCTGATTTGGATCAGTGGAGATTGGTGTTTAGGCCGTTCTCCAAGACTCCTAAAATGGCTGGGAAATGTGCCCATTTTTGGCTTGTTGTGGTTTTATTTTTAAAAAATCATCTTCAACAATTTTTTAGGTGCCTGTTCTATTGAAAGCTCTTTCAATTATTCAAATCAAGTCAATCAGAATTATTGAGCACCTATTCTGTGCCAGGAACAGCAGGAGTGTGCAAAAATCTGTAAGATACTACTCCAGGAACTTGAGAAGGATGCAATAAACTCACAAATAATGCCAAGGTGCTGAATACGAGAGCTATAAAGAAGTCATAGGTAAAGAACTACAGGAATTCAGACAAAGGAGACATCCTTTCTGGTTGGGAAAAATCAGAAGAGATATCGTGGATAGGAAATAAGCATTAGACAGAACTTTAGGAATTCATTCACTTACTTGGTCATTCAGTCAACAAATACATAGTGAACATTTACTATATACCAGGCATTTGTTAAGAATCGGATATACCAGAGGAATATAATCCCTGCCTTCAAGGCATCAGCATTCTAGCAATAAAGAAGTATACAACTAATTATAGCGTGTATGGATATTAAGAATTGAATGACCAAGATGAACTGATATTATTAAGAGTGGTAGGAGGTATATGGTATTGGTGGGGGTGGGGGAGGTGCTTTAGAAAAGTGGTCAAGAAAGATCTTGCAAGGGGAAGTGATTTTTATTGAAGTCCTAAAGACTGAGAAGGAGCCAGTCATTTGAATAGCAAGGGTAAGAATATTCATGAGACTGAAAGCAGAAAGTAAACATTTCCTAAAATGAAAAATAATTTGGTGCTCTCAAGAAAGTCTCAAAATGTCACTGTGTTGAGAGAATAGGAGCAGTAGGCAGGCTAGCTTGCAACGAAGTTGGAGAAGCAGGTGGGGTTCAGATCTTGCAAGGTACTTAGTTATGACTGGAAGTCTTGATTTTTCTCCTAAAAACAGCAGAACCTTTGACAGGTTTTAATCTGGGAAGTGGCATAAGGCTAGTCTGCAATTTGTAGAGAGAAGTCAAATCAGAGTACCAAGTGGAGAATGAGGTGGATCTGGGAGGTGAATTAGAAAACTATAGCATTGCTCCATTTGTGAGGTGTTTTTCACAACGGTGAAGCTGGGAGACATACATGTAGATAAATTCAAGATACATTTTGGAGGAAAAAACAATAATAATTTACTAGACTGAGGTGAAGCAGGGCATTTATGTAGACAAAGCAGCATAAACAGACATTCAGAGGAGATAAATGGTAGGTCTATGTGGGCTTCAGTGAGACAAGACCAGTGTAACTCTTTCTTGCAACAGAGCCCTGGGCCATAGAATAGCATTATTCATCTTTGAATGTGGAACTGGACCCTGTTTCTACTCCTTAATTCCAGCTTTAATTCCCCCTCCCCTGCTCCCAGTCTCCATCCATGACTCATTACAATAAAAAAAAGTATAGGTTGCAAGACTTCACAGACACCCAAGCAAACACTGAAGCCAACATTCTCAAAAATGTATTCTGCGTGTCACTTGTTATATGAGATGCTTCTTGAGAAAAAAAAAATAAAGTTGGAGAGCTTTGTGGTCAAATAAGTTTAAAACATGATTTTCATCTTCTTTTTCTGGACAGTGACAAAAACACTGACATGTAAACACTCTGAGATGTCCTTCAGTAAAGAAACTTACTTAGCTTTGTTTAATGGTTAACCCACATTTTTCCCAAACAAATAGGACCTTAGGCACCTTAGTCCATAGACCAACCCCAGGAATCCTGTGGAATCACTGACATGTCCCACAGGACAAGTTACATAATTACCCAGTGCAAAATGAAAATAATGAGCCTTTTGCTTAAAAATCATTAAGAAATTCAAGACAATGACAGCAAAGCACTAAGCCAAGAGTGGGGCTGTTCTACATGTGGGCTCCTCTGGGACTGCACAGAGCTTGCATGACGATGAAGTCAGCCTTGCAGTACCTCAAGTTACAGAGGAAGAAACAACCCAGGGAAGTAAAGTGGACTCCCATGATCTCACGTTAGGTAAACATTGACACCGGATCTTCACCCTGTGCCTTCTGACCACTTATAGCATACCAACATGGCTTCTACAAGATGAACCAGATAATTTGGGGGATGGGCCATTTGTGATTGATGCCTCAGTCAGGTGCAGCGGCATCATCTTTGGTTTTGCCCCTGCTATGGCAGGCACCAACCCTAAGGGGCAACCTCTGGCACGACTTGCCTCTAGCTTGCCCTCAAGCTAATTTCATTGCTTTTTCCTGTCATCACTCTGGTTTATTGTCACCAGTCACAGAACTTAATCACTACCCTAACAACAGTCCTGGGGATAATGTGTCTTCAGGAAATTTTGTGAGCTGCCTGATTAGAGGATGAGTCAGAAAGTAAGGCTAGAGGAAGGGAGAAGACCATGATTATCTAATTCTCACTCTGTTTGAGAGAAGAAACCAAGTACCTTTGCCCCTGACTTACAGTGGTTCAACTTCCTATTTTTGGCTTTACAGTAGTATGAAAGCCATATGCATTCAGTAAACACCATATTTTTCATTTTTAATTTTGCTCTTTTCCAAGGCTAGAGATATGCAGTAGGATACTCTTTTGAGGTGCTGGGCAGCGGCAGTGAAATGCAGCTCCCAGTCAGGCACATGATGATGAGGGTAAACAGCTGATATTCTATAGTGTGCTGTGTTGCCAGCAATTTTTGGATATCCTGTTTTCGCATCCATCATATCTACAAAATGCCCATCTGTGTCTCCTGCTTCTGGTGAGAAGAAGAGGAAGGCAATTACTCTTGAGATGAAGCTCAAGCCCAGCATGAAGGCAGCAGGCCAGTAATGGCCATCACATGTGAGTTGGGACTTTCACAGTCCACAGTCATGACTTATCCTTTACATGAGTTTTTAGCTTCCAATATTTTCAACTTCAAACAAATTTTTCAGGACATAACCCCATTGTAAGTCAAGTAGCATCTGTATTTCCTATCCATATTCCATAAAACATTAACACAGGGTTGTATACATAGTGGATGCACAAAAAATGCTTCCCTTCTCCCTTAAAGGTAGGGAAGCTATAGCAGTCCATGTGGAATCAGAATGAGGAAACGGTGGGGAAATACTTAAGCTCTGTGAAACTATAAGGTGGATGATGCTGAGTTCTCCAAGAATAAAATAAGGAAGGGCTTCAAAGCAGAGGATAAGAATGAGCTTTGGAATAGGACACACATATATTTCAAGGACAGGAAGGAGAAGATGCAGGTAGACAGAACACAGGGACTTCAAAGACACAGAGAGAGGACATGGAGAGTGTAGAGGGTTTCTACTGTCTGGCCTTCTGTATTAGTCAAGGTTCTCCAGAGAAACAAAACCAAAAGGTTATATGCATGTATAGAAAGAGATTTATTGTAAGAAATCAGCCTGCAGGATTAGGGAGATTGACAAGCCCCAAGGCCTGCGGGGTGAGAAAGCACACTGAAAGCCCAGCAGAGCTGGTGGTGTAGCACCAGTCTGAGTCAGAAGGCCTGAGAACCAGGAGAACAAACGGTGCAAATTCCAGTCTAAATGCATGCTGGCACTAGACCCAGGAAGAGCTGGTGTTTTATTTTATTTTTTATTTATTTATTTATGTATTTATTTATTTTGAGACGGAATCTCACTCTGCCACCCAAGCTGGAGTGCAATGGGGCGATCCTGGCTCACTGCAACCTCCACCTCCCTGGCTCAAGCAATTCTCCAACCTCAGTCTCTCCAGTAGTTTGGACTACAGGCATGCACCACCACTCCCGGCTAATTTACTTGTATTTTAGTAGAGACAGGGTTTCACCATGTTGTCCAGGGTGATTTCGAACTCTTGAGCTCAGGCGATCTGCCCGCCTCAACTCCCTAAAGTGCTGGAGTTACAGGTATGAGCCACCGTGCCGGGTCAAGAGCTGGTATTTTAGTTTGAGTCCAAGGGCAGAAAAAAACCAATGTCCCAGTTCAAACGCAGACAGGCAGAAAGAATTCTCCGCTAGTTAGAGGAGGGTGAGCCTTTTTGTTCCATGGAGGCCTTCCACTATGTGTGAGGCCCACACACATCAGAGAGGGCAATCTACTTGACTCAGTCTACCAATTTCAATGCGATTCTCTTCCAAAAACACCCTTAGAATAATGTTTGACCAAATATCTGTTCAAACGCTGACCCAGTCAAGTTGACACGTAAAATAACCTCACATCTGCCCAACATCATTCCTTCTTATTTCAGCTCCATGACTCAATTTTCCTTTGGGGAGCCACCCCTTGCCCATCAGCAGTCTGTGTGGGTGGGCTAGGGCTGACTCCAATTCTGAATTTCTAGGAATAGACAATGAGAGTATTCCAATGTCCTGAATAGAGTTACTGCGTTTGAGAGAGGCCAGTGAGTCTCAGATCCTGGGATTTTGCTGTAAACTGTTTGAAAAGAGGAAAATAAAATGAAAAGAGGTGTTTTCTGCCAGGGTTGTTATGCCGAAAATGCTGGGCTCACTATGGGGAGAGAACTTACTTAAGAATGATACCAGCACAGAGGAACAGAAGTGAGAGAGAGCCCTGATGACATGGTTTGATTTGAGCCCCTGCTCAACTTTTCCTGGAGGTTTCAGTTGCATGAGTTACACAAGTTAGTTACGTGAGTGTCATTTCATACTTAAGTTGGCTTAAGGTAGGTCCTTGTCTGTTATAAGTAATGAGTTTTGACAGATGCTATGAGCACATTATGCTCAGAAAATAAGCCAAGGGAATGGATCTGCCTTATCTAAGGAGCTATGAGCGAGCAGCCGGCAGCTCTGCTGAGTGGTCCTTTTGAACAAAGTTACAGCATTGCTAAAGGCAGATGAGTGAGCTCGACTTAGCTCCCAAGGCTGATGCTAAATCTATCAACTCCTAATGTCACACTATTAACTGAAAATGATTCTAGCCCTGAAATCCCATCATGTTGACAATAAAAATCATCATATGCTATTTAATAGGAGCATAGACAGTGTACTGTCAGAACTGGGACTGGGGACAGTGAGCAGAGAGGTTAAAATCCATTTCTATTGCTCTGAGGGATGGGAACAGAATTTGGGACCAGGATTGCACCAGGGATAAGTTAGAAGCATGGAATGTGAAGCCAGAGGCACCAACATATTAGTGCTAACTTCAAACAAATTCATGTGGAATCCTAGATAACTTCCTTTTCCCTCCCTCTTTCCCATCTCTCTGTCTGTTTGCTTCTTCTTCCCCCTTTTCCCCACAGTTTTGAACCCTCTCCTGTTCCAAGCACTGTGCCAGACACAAGGGCTATGACAACAGGCATCAAAGAAGTTTACAGGCTGGGGTTGGGAGGGTCATGTTGGTGGGGACAGAGCAAAGCATGCATGACTATTGTAGCACAACAGTCAGTGTTGGATAGTGACACAAGATGCTTTGGAAGCACAGTGAGAGAGACTTACTGCCAAGTGCAGGGATATAATCAAGGTTGCTTACCACCACTTTTGGGCCTCAATACCAGAGGAGTGGGACTTCAAAACATAATACTTTAAAAAAATTACTCTAAGGATAAACTTGGAATCTTGTAACTGCTCACATTTTTTTTTCTTTGTTTTGATCACATCTAGAATCAACGCATGATCTATTCTAAAGTAACTCTAGTTCCTTATGGAAATGATTTCATATGTTAACCTCACTCCTAAATTAATCTTAATTCTTACAAATGTTCTCATTTATTTTTATTCCATTGTGCAATACACATTTCTGTAAAATATTTCAAATTTGAGGGTAATGAAAGGTATATAAGTAAATCATGTACTTATGTATCTTAGTAACTTTTCAATTACTTAAAACAAGTAAGTTTTTTTTAAAGATGATTAAAGCATAGGTAGTAACTCTTATAGTAACCCTATGATCCTTGCTTAAATGAATAAAGTAGTATGTAGTGGTTCACGAAAGTACAAATATCAATAGGACAAAACAAATATCCAAGAAACCAACACTAGTATATATAATGATTTAGTGTAAGATAAATGTAATAGCACAGCTTCATGGGGAAAAGGATGACTCTTCAGTAAATAGTGCAGGGATAATTACACCACTATTTAGTGGGAAAAAGTAACCTTAAGCAAATAAAACTTCTGATGGCTTAAAGAGCGAAATGTTTAAAATTAGCCTCAAATAAATGAGAAGAAAATATATTTAATTTTTTCAGATCCTTAGATGTGGAGTGACTTTTAAGGAATTAGCCAATATAATATTCAAAATAGAACTATATATATAGTTTTTAATTTTATATATTTTCTATATTTATTTTTATTTTTATTCCTATTGATTCCTAGGGCAAGCCCAGTCACTGGGCCCCTTATCATTAGATAAGGAATGGCAATATGCATGAACATAAATAATCTGACACAGTTAGATTTAGTAATTTTGCTTCTCAAAATTTACCTAAAGGAAATAATCAGAGATTTGTCTAAAGGTTGATGAAGAGTCTCACTGAAGTTTAATTATTTAGAAAGGACATTTACAAATGTTTGACTTTTTTAGTATCCAAAGACTTTTTTATATTTTACACAAAAATACATGCAAATGTCCCCCAACATTTGAATATATTCTATTTCTTATATTGGATGATAAAGTTGCAGGTAGTGATGGATACCAGCACATATGCATATGCATTTATTTTAAAAAGAATACAATCAGCTCACACTGTTCTATAATTTATTTTTAATTTAAGTGTATATTTATACTCATCCATCAATTTTTTTACTGCATATCTACTAAGGGGAAGGAATACAGTGGTAAGTAAAAATAGTTGAACTCTACTATTGTGGGGTTTATGATGTAACAAAAAAGGAAGGTATTACAGAAATAAGTCAACTAATATTAATGTAGACTCTCAAATGAAGATAAGTGCTAAAGTTTGGATATTTGGTCCCCCAAACCTCACGTGGAAATTTGATTCCCAGGGTTGGGTGTGGGGTCAAATGGAATGTGTTTGGGTCACGGGGTGGATCCCTCATGAATGACTTGGTGCTATCGTCAAGGTCGTGAGTGAGTTCTCACTCTATTAGTTCCCACAATAGCCAATTGTTAGGAAGAGCTTGGCGCCTTCTCGCCTTCTCGCTCTCTCCCTTTCTTCCTCTCTTACCATGTGATCTCTGCACATGGCAGCTTTACTTTGCCTCCAACCATAAGTGGAAGCAGCCTGAAGCTCTCACCAGAGCAGATGCTGG
Source organism: Mandrillus leucophaeus (assembly GCF_000951045.1). Classification (NCBI taxonomy): domain Eukaryota; kingdom Metazoa; phylum Chordata; class Mammalia; order Primates; family Cercopithecidae; genus Mandrillus; species Mandrillus leucophaeus. Next base: position 1,556,559 of record NW_012106031.1, on the reverse strand, counting down.
TACTATGCTTCTTGTACAGCCTGCGGAACCACAGGCCAAATGAACCTCTTTTTTTTTTTTTTTTTTTGGAGACAGAGTCTCGCTCTGTCGCCCAGGCTGGAGTGCAGTGGCACAATCTCCGCTCACCGCAAGCTCCGCCTCCCGGATTCACGCTGAATCTCTTTTCTTTATAAATTATCCAACCTCAGGTATTCCTTTATAGCAACACAAATGGACTAAGACAATCATCCCAAGGGATAAAAAGGTTGTCTTATTAGGTTATATGACAAATGAAACTGATCCCAAGTGTGGGGGTTAGGAAGGCTTCCCTAAGGAAATTAAATCTGAAATATGAGTAGAACTTAAGTGAAAAATAGAGAGACGAAAAAGAACATTCAAAAGACAGGAAATGGCCATTGCAAATGCTCTGTTTGGAAAGAGAAGGCACATTCAGAAACTGGAAATGACTGGTGTGACTTGGTCATGAAAAATGAGGACAGAGAGTAAGAGAGGAAGCTTGAGGAAGATGTAGCATCTAGGCATGCAGAGCCTTGGTCATTATGCTGAGAATTTGGGTCTTTATTCTTTATCCCAAGCCCAGTGGATGTGTTAAAATCTAATTGAAACTTTGAATGGATTCCTCAGGAGAAGGTGGCAATTAAGCACAGAAGCATTACTTAGACAAGAGATGATGGTACCTTGGGCTAAAATGGTGATTGCATCAATCTTATAAATGAAACAGATTTTTTGGAGGTGATACCAACAATGCTTTTAGTATGGATATGGGGATGATGTAAGGGAAAGGAACATTGCCTAAGTTTTAGTCTTGTGCAACTGAGTGAATAGAAGGTGGTACCACTGAACACAGTAAGAACAATGGAAAAGTACCAGTCTAAGGGAAGATCATGGATTCAGTCCTGATCATGTTCAAGTGAGAAACTTTGATTTCAAGTAGTTAGTTAAATGTATAAGTCTGGGCTAAATATTATATTTGCATAATAATGGTAACTGAAGATTTGAACTTGGTTGAGGTTATGAATAAAGTATGAAATGAGAAAAGGAGAGACTCTAGGAGAAGAATGTCAATGTGTAATTTCTGGGTAGAAGGAGAAGAGCCTGCAAAAGATACAGAACAAAATGGCCATTGAGGTAGGTGAAAAGCCTAGCGAGTTTTAAAATGTATCCATTGCATATAGCATTATTGAGTTTATTACTGACTATAGCAAGTGTTATTTCAGTGAGACAATTGGGCTAAAGTCATATGGAGTGAATTGGAAAAAAGACCAGAAAATAAAGAAATAAAAATGGTGAATATGGATAATTCTTTGAAGAGGTTTAGCTATTGTGCTAATCAACTTTTGCTGTGATAACAAACATCTTCAGGATCCTTGTAGTTTAGAGCAACAAAGACTTGTTTCAGTGGACCAGCTATAGTTCTGTGATTGCCTGGGCTCCACTCAACTATGCATGTATTTCCATTCTGGGATCCAAGCTGAAGAAGCTACAGGGATATTCTGTGCTCATAGTGGAGGATAGAAATGTGAGACAAACCATGTCATGGCATTTAAAGCTTCCGCTAATACATGAAAATGTGGCCTTGGCCAAAGCATATGGCCAAGCCCAAAGTCCAAGTTGTGACAAAATTTAATTAAATAATTCCATAGCATTGCACATTTCAGTATTTCCAATATTTTCATTTCTTAAATATCTTCAGTAAAGATGTATATATAAGGAAGATGATTGTAGCATTGATTGTAAAAATAACAAAACTTCAAACTACCTATTAATAAATGCTCATCTACAACAGAGAGACACATATTCCTCCTTCAGCAGGCACAAAAAAAGGACTATAACATGATGGTAAGGAATACTTAATTCTATCACACAGTAGGTAACAAAAATATTCCAATCTATCATAGCTATGAAAGAGAGAAGAAAAATAAGGAGATAATCTACAGGGAGATGAGGGGTCTAGGGAGCATATTTGTTTTTTTCCCTTTCATTTTTTAACATAGGAAAGATTTTGACATATTTAATATCATTAGGAAGAATCAAGTAGAAATGAAGCAAACAACTTGCTGGAAAAAAGAAGAATAACTAATAGCATACATTTCTTGAACCCATAGAAAGCAATAGTTGTTAAATCACAGGTCTGGCCTAAGATATCCAAGGGATATAAGTCTGTGTGTTAAGAAGGGTTAACACATAGACATACGTGTGTGTGTGTGTGTGTGTGTGTGTGTGTGTGTGATGAAGGGTTGTATGTATTGTACACTTCTTCCTAGAAAAATACATGTTGATTTATTTCATTTATTAAATAGATGCATATATATTAATTTAGCTTAATTTTAACCATTCTGTGGTAGATAAGCATTTAGGTAGTTTAAACTTTTGTTATGTTTACAATCAATGCTAGAATGAACTTCCTAATTATACATATCTTTACTGAAGATACTTATAAATGAAAAAATTATAAAAATTTAAATGTACAACACTATGGAATTATTTAATTAAATTTCGGTATTCCACTTAATAAAATACTATGTGTATGGTGGCTGTGTCCCCACCCAAATCTCATCTCGAATTGTAACTCCCACAATTCCCACATGTCATGGGAGGAACCCAGTGGGAGGTAATTAAATTATGGGGGTGGGTCTTTCTTGCACTGTTCTCATGATAGTGAATGAGTCTCACGAGATCTGATGGTAAAATGGGAGTTTCCCTGCACAAGCTTCCTCTTTGCCTGCTGCCATCCATGTGAGACATGACTTGCTCCTCCTCTTTGCCTTCCACCATGATTGTGAGGCTTCCCCAGCCACATGGAACTGTAAATCCATTAAACCCTTTTTCCTGTGTAAATTACTCAGTCTTGGGTATGTCTTTATCAACAGTGTGAAAATGGACTAATACACTGTGTATCCATTTAAAATCATTTTGTAAAAGACTATTGAATGACATATACTGCAGGTCATCAAGCAACTTAAACAATGTGATAATATACATAATATATATACAGTTGACCCTTGAACAACTCAGATTTGAACTATATGATCCACTTATATGCAGGTCCACTTATATGTGGTTTTTCTTTCACCTCCACCACCCCTGAGACAGCAAGACCATCCCTCTTCTTCCTCCTTTTTCTCAGCTTACTCAATGTGAAGATGATGAGGATGAAGATGTTCCTGACAATTCATTTCCATTTAATGAATGGAGAATATATTTTCTCTTTTTAATGATTTTCTTAATAATACTTTCTTTTCTCTAGCTTGTTTTATTGTAAGAATACAGTATATAGCATATATAACCTAGAAAATATGTGTTAATCTACTACTTATGTTATCAATAAGGCTTCTTGTCAACAGTAGGCTATTCTGGTCAACAGTAGGCTATTAGTAGTTATGTTTTGGGGGAATAAATAGTTATACACAGATTTTTCGACTATGCAGGGGGTTGATGTCCTAACCCCTGCATTGTTCAAGAATCAATTGTATACATATATACACACACACACACACACATAAAAACACACATATATGTATACACAGAGTATACACAGAGAGAGAAATTAGATAGTACACAAATATGTCTAATACATGTAGTTGATTCTGGATAGGTGGATTTTTGCTTCTCTAGGCTTTTCTGGATATCCACTCTTTTTCAATGGCCTTATAATACTTTTATAATTGGGGGAAAACTGAATGTTAAAAATGTGTTGCTCTTCACTAGATCACAGTAGGGCAGAGCAAAGCAGCACAGTAGAAAGGTTGACAGAACCAGCCCTGAAAGCACCCCAGTGCAACCTGGACACTGGACCTTATTGCAGGTATGCCCTCAGGCCAGGTACTCTTTCTCTGCCTCAAGGTCCTCATCTCTAGAATAGAAACAATAATTATTCCATCGGGTTTAGTCGATATTAAAGGGAAATAATAGGTAAAAAATACTAAGCCCAGTAAACTGGCTATAGTTAGTGCTTTAAAACTCTGAACTTTCGGCCAGGCATGGTGGCTCATACCTGTAATCCCAGCACTTTGGGAGGCTGAAGTGGGCAGATCACGAGGTCAAGAGATCAAGATCATCCTGGCCAACATGGTGAAACCCCGTCTGTACTAAAAATACAAAAATTATCTGTGAGTGGTGGCATGTGCCTGTAGTCCCAGCTACTTGGGAGCCTGGAACAGGAGAATCGCTTGAACCTGGGAGGCAGAGCTTGCAGTGAGTCAAGATTGCGCCACTGTACTCCAGCCTGGCAACAGAGCGAGACTCCATCTAAAAAAAATAAAAAATAAAAAATAAATCTGAACTTTTTTTTAAAAAAAAGGTACTATCTTTCTTCTTTCAGTTTGGAAAGGTCTTCCGAAATTATCAGTGTTGGCAAGAATGAGGTGAAACAGGTGCTTTAATATGCTACGGTGGAAGTGCAGATTGGTACTTTCTGGAAAGTAACTGTGCAACATATTAATACTCTTGTTCCTATAATCTCAATTTTTAGGATTTTTACCTAAGGAAACAGTCCATGATAAGTAAGAGATTCATGATATCAGGATTCGAATGAAGTCTTATGTATAATGAGGAAAAACTGGAAATATCTTCAACATTCAATGACAAAGGAATAATTAAATAAATGTCAAAGATAATGTAATAAAAAAGGAAAAAACTCATAAAACTATTTCGAAGTGACTTTTAAAAACTAAGAATTAAATAAATAACTTAAAAATGCTGAAAAGTATGATTCCAGGAGTATATATGTCAATAAATATAATAAAATAACAGGTAGTAGGAATGTAACTAATTTTATTAATTTGCAAACCAGCTTTTTTCACACTTTCTTACAATAAGTATTAGTTAATTTTATAGTCAATCCCCAATTTTTTTAAATGTAGAGACATTTTTAAAATAAAGAAAATTTATTTCCTTTGTATACTTTATTGATCTTTGGGAAGGAAAGGAAAAAGGGAAAAAATCCTTTCTGGAGAGTATATTTCAACTTCTTGTTGCCAAAGCAGTCTCAGAAAAGAGGGTCTCACAGACTTCCTTCGCATTCAGGAAAGCAGCCATTGAAGGGGTTTTGTATGGCCTGAAAACAGCCAGGGTCTCCTGAAGCTTGGAGGGGAGTGGCTAAGGCAGCAACAACCTTCACTTTGTAGAGGTGCACCCTTTTTTATGGTCTTCTTGTGGACTTTTCCAGCCAGGCCAACCTCACAGAATGAGAGACCATCAAAGGTTATTTCTAAGCTTGATTTAGCAGACCAGATACTGAGGAGGTGGATAAATGTGGTCCTGGCTAACAGGTGCTGCATAGAGGAGCAGGAAAAGCCTGTGCTTGGCCATCTTATAAGCCTGGCTCACCTTCAGGTTTCCCTTTCTCCCTGTTTCCTTCTAGTTGAGTAACCATAGTAAAATTACTTAATCTCCTTGGGCCTCAGTTCCCACAGCTATAAAACAGAGGTTATAATCTCCACCTCACAGTGCTATGAACAGGGCTTCTATCCAGACAGCACACAGTGTTAACAGCTTTGTCGATCATTAAAATATTAAAATGCTTTACTACAAGTTGGTGAATTGCCACTTCTGGAGCCCACGCAGTGTTTCCCATGGCCATCTATCCACACCTCTCCATTACTCTCCAACCAAAGACACAAATGGGGCCTTCAGGTCTCTACTCCAGCACTAATGCCAGTGCCATTTGAACAACCTGTGAAGAAGCCATATTAGTTGTTAAATGTTTTGGATATTATCCCTGGTTGTGGGAATAAAAGATGAACAAGATGATTTCCATAGTTGAGATTGTAGACCATAGAGATTTGGAACTTTTTAGCAAAAAGTATATACTTATAGCACACATACACACACACACACACACACACACTCAGGTAAATAGTATATTTTTCTCCCATGAGACCAAGAAACTTCCCCTTATAAGGGAAGAAAGACTTGAGAAGGTTAAAGAGCAGTGCGTAGCGTGACCACCAGAGCAGTTCTCGTAGCTTCTAGACAGTGCCTAACCTGAGCTCAGAAGAGTGGGCAAGTTCAACTATTCACTAAGCTTCATTATGAAATCATCAGAAGTGGCCTTCCTTAGCCCTGCTACTTGCAAATGAAAAAGAGAGCTAGATTTTTTTTACATTAAAAAACAGATTTTCTTAAGAGAATGTAGATGGCCTTGGATTTTAATAGATCATCTGAGAGTTCTTGACACAGACAGAGTTTAAGAGCACAACTTTTGGCCTCTCTTGCTTCAAGCCTAGACTGCTAATTCCTCAGAAAAAAGGCTCTAAGAAAAAACTATTTAACTTATGATTCTGGTCTTTTCTTAAGGGCGTTTGTTCCATTCCTTAGCAAAGACAGGTCTAGGACAACCTGCTCAGAGATATTTCATAAGAATTATCACTAATTCTGGGATCCCCCTCTTCCAATAATGAACAACCAACACTCTTACCCTTCTCCTCTAGAACTTTTTGTTTTATTTAGCTTGTATGAGATAATATTGAGGAACAGGAATACCAAAACTCTAAAACAATTTTGTAAAGAAAAACATTGTCTAGATTTTCAAGAAAGATACACATTAGTGATACTAAAGTAAATGCAACTTACACAAGAGTAACTTCTTTCTTGTGCTTGATTAGTGTTCTACAAAGAATAGCATGTGATATTAAACTGGGGCAGCTTCTGGGCGTACTGGTATTTGGTTGGAGTGAGAGCTATACTAATCTGAGTGTATTTAAATTGGAGAAAGTTCAGATTTTTTTTTCCATGTGCTAGATTTCCTGTCAAAAATGTGACTCTCTTAAAGGCAGTCTGTTCTATTCATTCTCAGGCCTTCTGAAGTACTGGGGAAAAAGAGAACAAGCCAAAATCTTGTGCCCATGTCTTTATTTTGGAATTGAGTTTGCACACCTATTATATCATTTTGGAAACTTGATGCCCAAAAGGCCTCAGCATCTCTAAAGACAATTTCATGAGCTACCTATTGTTTTGTTTTGCTTGTTTTTTCATCAGGCATCAGAAAACCTTCTGAACCTCATAACCAGACTTTGGATGAGGGCAACATGCACTTTTCACAGGTGTTCTGTCTGTGACAAAGGACAAATTAAGTCTCCAAAAAGACTCATCTGCTAGCTTTTTCTGGTGACTTCTATTTCAAGGTCTTCTCTCTCTCCCTAATTAGCTTTCCCAAATGGACTGTTTAATGCATAACTAATCTTGAACTTGCTCTTTTCTCTGACTGAAGAGAAAATTGCACTTCATTTTGTTGAGCTATGGTGCTTATGTTGCACATTTATCAACGAGTGATATTTTAGAATTCTAGATGACAGCTGTTCAGAGTTTCCTCATTGTCAATATTAGATTGGGAATTACTAATGGTGAACATATAAACTCTTTTTAACATGCAGTCTAATCAAAATTGTTCTAAATATTTAGCTTCCTAAATTCAAATTATTTTCCAAAGTATATTAGTCTAATGAAACGTTCTTTTTGGGATCTAGAGGAAAGTTGAAAGCATTTATAACACTTATCACATGGCCAAATATGTAATTGATAATAATATAATTCAGTGTATTGATCTGTCTTCTTAGCTCTGCACCTACATCATCTTAATTTATTTCCACTATTTTATTTTTGACAATAAATAAAATACTTCAAAAAATTTTGGTCTGAAATAAATGGCTATGCTTGTTTTGTGTTTTTTGATCAAAGGAATTTTTAAAAATGTTTGCCTTATTATTCTGCTGCAAGTAAAGAAGTGGAACAAAGTAAGTACATACAAGCTGAAATACAACTGGCAAATAGAATTCACAACATGCTTCCTTTCAATGATTGATACCACACTTAGGTGGGCAACAAAAAAGGGGTCTCCTGTGTCTCTGCAAGCAGGCAAAGTTCCCTTGAAGGGAGCAGGAATCTGCAGGGGCCTGGATGATGAGGTACCAAGGGGACCAAAGGCCCAGGATATTGGAAAAATTTCTCTAACATCTCTTTCTAAGAGCTACAGTCCTTACCTTTTTTAAAACAGGAATCTTGCATTGAATTGATAGCACAAACAGAAGTTAAAAATCCCTAAGTTTGAGGGTGGAAGGATATGAAGCAAGGAAATACTGAATTGGAAAGAGCTGCAAAATCAAAGAATGAGTGATGACATGAAATAGATGTTATGGGGGTGACCTCACAGAAAGTGGAGGTCCTTATCAGGTAGGAGGGAAGGGGAGAAGAGAAAGTCCCAAACATAAGGAAATTGCAGAGATAGATGAGAGCTCGGAAGTTAAGTCTACATCATTTCCATCTAGTTGTACAGATCTGTCTCCACCTGAATGCAACAGGAAGGTAAAATGAGATTTGGTCTCAGTTTAGGCTGAGGTCCCAAGGCAATAGGTAGAAACAACTTCTTCCAGGTTCCAAAATGACATACAAGGCTATTTATGGACAACGTGTAATGGATGTAGTCTAAATCTGGTTTTGCAAATCTTGGCCTCTCTCAAAAAAATATATAAAATGAAATTAAATGCTTGGAAAATTGCAGTTAGAGAAAAAAATTCTTTAGGAATAATTGGTATAGTGCTGAGTCTCAACTCTTCCTGCACTCTCCACTCCTGATGGGAAAGGGATGAATGTTGCCTTCTCCTGACTTCAAATCTAGTGAGGAGGCTTCAGATAAACCACAAGGAGAACCTGTGATGTGACCTCTGATACCAGAGTGGTATGTGACTAGCGCCTGAGAAATCTAAAGGTTAATTTTATGGCTAGGGCTGGATGCCTACCAGGTGCTCAAAGGAAAAATGGGTTATGTCTTAGGAAGCTATTGCATTTAAAAATGGAGGTGTACCACAATATACCCAGGGGCTGTGAGATAAAGGGAAAGTGATTAACAGAAGCATGTGCCCACATCCAGGGAGACTTCCAGCAATGGATGTGTCCAAAGAACCTATGAAAATGCTCCAGGACAAAATCAACTGTAAATGTCTATTATAGATTGATGCCAGTCAATAAGGCTTCCTCCCACCCTCTTGCCTCCCCTCGCTTCCTCTTACCTTATCAGGGAGCTGGGGAGGAGGGTAGGGGAGAACCGACAGAGTCATGAAACCAATCACTTCCAGCTCGCTTTTCCACCTTGGGCCCTGACAGGCCAGTGCTGGATGAGGAAAGAAACTTTAACTTTGGATGAAATTTGGAGTTTTGGCTGGACATCCAGGTTACTAAACTGAGATTACTCTGCAGATTAAAGTATCTAGAGGATATTTTATTTTCTAAGAGTAACCAGGAAAGTCAATGGCACTTGCCCCTCATTTCAGCTGGGACGGAGAAGAACCTGCCCTCAGAGTGGTTGTGCTTGCAGAAGTTGTGGGAAAAAAATTGTTTTGATTGTCCCTTGTTTGTTCAATGCAATGCTGACATAAAAATGAGCATAAACATATAAACAGGCAGGTGAAAAGGTGAAAGTTGCCTGTAGAATAACTCTAGAAATGAGAAGGCATTTCACTGAAGAGAAGTGAAATTTGGAAAGTGTGAAAATCTTCTGGAGATACAAAGGCAAGAATCGGCATTGCATTTAGGAAAATAGCAGAGTAGAACTAAAGGGACCTCTGGTAACTGCATCTGCTTCCAACTGTGTCTTATGAAAAGTACTATCTCTGGGCCAGGCACAGTGGCTCATACCTGTAAACCCAACACTTTAGGAGGCCAAGGCAGAGGATTGCTTGTGACCAGGAGCCTGAGTTTGCAGTGAGCAATGATCATGCCACTGCACTCCAACCTGGACAACACAGTGAGACTCTATCTCTCAAAAAATAAAATAATAATAATAATTTCTGGACTGAAAGCCAACTTCCTTTTCTTGGGGAAAACAAACATATAAACAGAGAGGTTTATATGTTATATATTTAGAGTTGTCTGCTGATATGGAAATAAGTATTCCTCAGTTAACTCATCAAATAAAAGGGAGTGAGATTTGTAGACGAACAACTGATCTCGCTTCTGGAGCTATCTGTTCCATAACATGCAGAAAGTTGGTGTTTCAATATAAAGCAGTCCTATGTATGAGTTCGGTTTACAAGTTCTTCCAGAATCCAATTATTGGGATATTCTGAAAATTCCTATGTCAAGGGTCTGAGAATTCACACCCCCAGCTATAAGAGTTCACGAACCTTGCCACACTCATTTGAACAATAACTTTAAGAGAGTCATGGGGTTGGAGTGTGGGAGCGGAATGCGCATCCTGTGACTAAAAGACAAGATTAACCAGCCTAGTATATCTCATAAACCATCCCCATCGCCTCTCCACTCTCCTTCTCAATTAACAATTATGAAAGACTATTATTAGATACAATCTTGGCTCTTCCACTAACTAGTGGAGTAATCAGGACCAAATCATTTGCTCTTCTAGACTTTACTTTTCTCATTTGCTAAATGAGAGCTAGGACTAGATAAGTGGTATAGGTGGCACAAAACAAATCAGTTATTTACTTACTTACTTACTTACTTACTTACTTATTCATTGAGATAGAGTCTTGCTGAGTCGCCCAGGCTGGAGTGCAGAGGCGCCATCTCACTACAGCCTTGGACCCCCAGGCTCAAGCCGTTTTCCCGCCTGAGCCTCCTTAGTAGCTGGGATGACAGGGACGTGCCACCACACTCTGACTTTTTTTATTTTCATTTTTGTAGTCTCGCTATGTTGCCCAGGCTGGTGTGGAGCTCCTGTATGGCTGGAATTACAGGTAGTCGTGAGCAACCGCGCCCGGCCCAAATCTGTTATTTAAAAGCATATCCAGAGGCGGCGTGCCTGCCAGGCATTGAGCGCCCGGGACCTGCGCGGGAGCTGGCGGCCCGGGGATCCGGCAGGTGCTGAGTCTGGCAGCCTGCGGGCTGGCCAGGGGCTTGGTCCCAAGGTTCTGCTTTGCTGGCACAGTGGGGAAGCCGCGCGCAGCCGAGCCGTGGGCCTGGGCGTGGCGCACGCGGCCGGGTCTCAGCGTCTGGGACCCCAACTGGGACAGGCGAGAACCACTGTCTCTGAACAACCTAAGGAAGAGGAACGTGGAATCTGGAGAAGAGCTGGCGTCCAGGCTGGACCACTGCAGAGCCAAGACCACAGCGTACATCCTCCTCATCACGCGTTGCCAATACCATGTGGATGGCTCCCTGGAAAAGGACTGCGGTCTGAACCCGCTGGGTCGTGAACCAGTAGAACTAACTGGACTCCAATTTGCAAGCTTGGGGTTGAGGTTTAATAAAATCGTCCATTCCTCCATGACCCACCCCATAGAAACCACTGGCTTCAGCAACAGGCACCTGCCAAACGTCTGCAACGTCCACACAGACCTGGGGCGGGAAGCCCCCTCGTCAAGCCAGCCTGGCAGCGTATCATTGGAAGCGGCCACTGGGCATGTTGTGAAGATGGAGTGCGGATTGAGGCAGCGCTCCGAAACTGCATCCCTCGGGGGATGCCAAGCAGGGGGAGGATAATTAGGACATCTTCCGATGTCACGCCAATGTCATTCGTTGCCGGTGACAGGGCACAGCGCTGCAGTTTCCTCCGGAAGCCTGGCTCCATTGCTTCCTCAACAATGGCAGTATCACCCACCTGGCGATCCGACCCAATGGCCGAGTAGCGCTCAGGACCCTCGGGGACACGGAGTTCATGCTCCCTGACGGCATCACCCAGTCCTGAGGGCAGTCCACACGACTCTGCCCTTCTCAGCTCAAGACCTGGCTCTGGCTTTTCCTTCCCTCTGTCCTCCCATACAGACTGCATTGCAGTTACGTGCTGTTCTCGAGGAGGCGGACAGAAAAGTAGAAATCTCTCAAATGCTGCATTTGGGTACTTGTTTCTGGCCCAGGTTGACAAGAGAAAAATTCAGATCAGATAACCTGACTTCTTTGCAAGGCTTTCTACATTACCATGACCTGCCAGGACGACCGTGTGGGGTTTAAGGTGAAAATTCAGACGAAACTCGGGCCTGCTTTGGGGACTGAATGAGGCCTGACCCAGGCCATCACTTTGATGACCACAGCAGGCTGTCGCTGAGGGTCCGCTGGGCTCCGTGGGCAAAGCCTGTCAGGCATGAGGGTAACTGAGGCACACGGAGAAGAAGGGCACGGAGGTTTTGTTCACAACTCACTTCACTTCACATTCTTTTAATTTCTTAAAACCCTTTTGTCACTTAAATATTTATCCATTATAGATTTTCCTCATCTGGGTTCTTGCTTTGAAAACCAATTTCTCACTCCAAAGTTACAGATCCCTGATGATTCTGAATCTGAATTCATCTAAGTTATTAGGCCTTTGAGGGCTCAAGGACTTACCAACTACACAGGTGACCATGGGCAGGTGAGGGATGAAATGAGTCTGCAGAGGTGGTGTGACCTTCAACCTTCATGCTGGTCTCAAGGGAGGGGTGACATGCTGGTGACAACCAGCAGGAGGAGATAATCCTTATTCAATATTAAATCCCAGGCTGACAGCTCAATCCTAGTTTGCTTCTGATTAGTTTTTTATGCTTGGGGATTGAAATATTTAAACATGATATGTCTATCTCAAATATTTACTACAACCATCCTATTAATTTAGAAAAAAACAATTTCTACAACATGATTGTGAACATTTTCTGCAGTCAATACAACTAATTGGGATAGTTAATCTCTTTCTTTGTCAACTTTGGAAATGACTACGTCATAAAAATTACTGGTTTAAAAAAATTAAAAATACATAAAAAATAAAAACATATCCAGAGCCCATCACTAGAGATTTGTGATTCAGTTGATGAAGACTAGGATCCAGGAATCTGCATGTTCACACATTTAAACTGATTCTGATGCAGATGATCAAAACAAAAATTAAAATACACAACCTCGAAGGTCTCTTTCAATTTTAACCCTTCTTCTGTTCTAGTCTATCACAACTGTTTATTGCTCACTTAGAGAATGCTTGGTGCCTTACAAAATCTAGTGTACTCAATGAATATAGTTTTATTTGAAATCCATACTCACTGGGTGCTGGAATTGGTTAACAAGGATTCCAGGCATCAAAGCATATTATAGCATTCTGCTGGCTGGACATGGTAGTCTTGATTTTTCCTGGTTCGGGTTGCTTCGATGGTTGGACTGAAAGATTCCTATCACTATGGGATTCTATGATTCTGATTCTAATTCTGTCATATTATTAGGTCTGATTCTAATTCTGTCATCCATTAGGAGTTGCTAACTTTTCTCTGATACTTGGCTAAACATAAGTGTACTCCCTCAGAAGGCCTCCAGGAAGTTCTCCATGTGGTTAAGAATGTTGATGTTGATGGTTCAAAAGTTACACACTCAGAGTGAAAATATAGCTTTATTTATTCTCTACTTGTTATATAAAGATGCCTCAGTTTTGGATAGTTCAAAGTTTAAGCTCCTTCTAAGTATTCCCTTCCTCTCATACTTCCCAAACTGGCACCTGGACATACAGGTATGCCTATGTATCACACATAAAATAAATGAATTGTCCTTAGGGATAGATACTGCCTCTGAGTCCTTGCTGGTCTCCGACATGTTGTAGCTTGTTTGGTACGGTGCCCAGGAAACAGTGGTGGTGCCCACAGAGGTGTGGTTTGTCCCACCTGCTTCCCTCAAATGCTATGCTGGCATCCCCTGCTGAAGTCTAACTACATTCATGACCTCTTCCTTCTAACCCTAGTCCTCTTCTGGTCTACTGCTTCTTCCATTTCTCATTCATGTCAAGGATACAGAATATTGGAGGATAGGAAGAAATGAGGTGATATCTAAAGCTCAGTCCTCTAGACAGCTCACTCAGCCATTTCTGCCATCCAGTCTGGTACCATGTTAGATGCAGTGCCACGCCAACTGTGGGATGCTCTGAAGCACAGGCTGGGATACACCTGCTGTCCTGGA
>NW_012106031.1:1541699-1542652 GCF_000951045.1 Mandrillus leucophaeus | reverse complement strand
TCCTACAAAGCCAGCAGACCCATGGACCTTCAGATCCACCAACTGCATTCCTATATCTATGTCTTTGCTCCCACAATCCCCTCCATGGGATGCCCACATTCATGACCTCTTCCTTCTAACCCTAGTCCTCTTCTGGTCTACTGCTTCTTCCATTTCTCATTCATGTCAAGGATACAGAATATTGGAGGATAGGAAGAAATGAGGTGATATCTAAAGCTCAGTCCTCTAGACAGCTCACTCAGCCATTTCTGCCATCCAGTCTGGTACCATGTTAGATGCAGTGCCACGCCAACTGTGGGATGCTCTGAAGCACAGGCTGGGATACACCTGCTGTCCTGGACCATGTTTCTACCACACCTTCCAAGAAACTACTACCCAAAGGGGACAAGAGAGCTGGCATAATCACGTCTGATGGCTTGTCTTTCTTCTCTTTACTCCTCCCAACCATCTCCTCTCAGAAATGTAAGGGGCTTTCCCTATTCTTAGATAGAAATGTCCGTTGCAGCATGTATCGGTCCTCTCTACATAATGGCTTAGAGTAAAATTCAGTGATCCAGATTCCCTAGGCTTAGCATTTGATTTGTAAATGAAATTTTGGCAAATTTAAACAACATTTTTCCCCTCTCAGCAAAGCCTGGATTTCAATATTATGTTCTCACAGTGAATTTTTTAAAATATGGTTTTCCATGGATGGCCAAGAAATGACTTCTCTGTTCCAACCTCCCATAAAATGAAGTCCAGTGATTTAATAAGTGCAGAGCTGCATAGCAATGTGATTTCTGAAAATGAAAAATGTCAACTTAACATTTGCGAAAATATTATTCCTGTAAAAATAATTCTTGGCCAGGCGCGGTGTCCCAAGCCTGTAATCCCAGCACTTTGGGAGGCCGAGACGGGCGGATCACGAGGTCAGGAGATCGAGACCATCCTGGCTAACATGGTGAAACCCCGTC
>NW_012106031.1:1379204-1541649 GCF_000951045.1 Mandrillus leucophaeus | reverse complement strand
TCACGAGGTCAGGAGATCGAGACCATCCTGGCTAACATGGTGAAACCCCGTCTCTACTAAAAAATACAAAAAACTAGCCAGGCGTGGTGGTGGGTGCCTGTAGTCCCAGCTACTCCGGAGGCTGAGGCAGGACAATGGCATGAACCTGGAAGGCAGAGCTTGCAGTGAGCTGAGATCCGGCCACTGCACTCCAGCCTGGGCAACAGAGCAAGACTCCGTCTCAAAAATAAATAAATAAATAAATAAATAAGTAAATAAATAAATAAAATAATTTTCTAGATAGGTCTGCCTTTGGAAAACCAAAAGCTAAGAAAATAAATTATACAAATATAACTGTTGCATCAAGGGCCATAGATGGCAAACTGCTTAAGATCAAGCATCATTGAGTTTACATATATTTGGTTCTCTTGCAGATGCTACAATCATAGAAACATAAGAAATGCAGGACTTAAGTGATCCTGACAGTGAAATTTGGTAAAATTAAGAGAGATGATTTTTCCTAGGAAAAGGACGAGATTAACAGTATCAATTCTCTCACAAATTGGCCCAATCTAGCACTCCAGCCTTACCTCCCCCTCCTCACCCATGTCAACCTACTCTTCCTACAAAGCCAGCAGACCCATGGACCTTCAGATCCACCAACTGCATTCCTATATCTATGTCTTTGCTCCCACAATCCCCTCCATGGGATGCCCCTAGGCAGTAGGGCTCTGAAGATTAGCGAGCAAATTCATGAGGATTAAGTGAGTATCAATAAGCATGCCTCCTGTTTCTACCTCCATCAAACACAGGAATCATGTGTTGTTACAAGAATGAAAGTACTATATTTAGTTAGGCTCCTCGTACCAAAAAAAACCAGTGGATCATAGTGGTATCTTACTTTGAGGGAAAAAGAGATTATATCCAATTACCGTTTTCTATAATTTGTCTTTTCTTTTTAGAAAGACTTCTGAGTAGGAGCCACAGGCGGAGTCTGGCTCTGAGGTGGGGGAGAAAATGGAAGAATAAACACTGAGCAGGAAGCAGGGAGACCACGGTTGTTACCATAGTGATGAGCATTGAGTCCGGATGGTGCTGTTGCCAGCTTGTGCTAGTGAGTGGGAGAAAACCACTTTCCTTCTGGACTAGTAGAGTTGAGGACAGAAATATCTGAGATGACCAATTTAACTTGCTACTTGACAGTCTAAATTCTATCTCTGTAGATATAGCCAGTGTTTATTAAGCACCTACTAAGTGATGCATAATAAATGTCAAATAATTGGCAATGTGCTGGATGTATTAGAGGCTTTGATGTATGTAGACCCAGAAATTTAGGGAGTAACATTTCCATTTTAAATATAAAATAAAATTTCAAGAGACTAAATAATTTATTTGTTATTTAATGACCTAGCTAGTAAAAGAACAGGGCCAAAATTTATAGCCAGATCATTAATTTAATTCAATCTAATTTATTTTCAGTGTAAACCTATTTCCACCAGGCCACAACTATGCCTGTCAAATGATATGGCAGGAAAATTATATCCCTTTGAATAATGCAAACTTAGAGAATCCATGGTGGTTACCCCAGACTTTGACATTTTAGTTTTCCCTGTTTTGCAAGTTTCCTAGAAAATAATCGATGTTAAAGCTTTCTTTCCTTCATTTATAAACTGAATGAGTTTTCTGATAAACATCTTTTTCATATGTTTATTCGTGAACTATAATTATTCATTCTTAGTTAAAATGATTAGAAAATAATCCTAAATGACAGGTTTCAATGTATTTGGCATTAATGTGACAGTATCAAAATTTACTGACAGTAATATTGACTTATAGACAGACAAAGTTCATGAAATTATTTCCTACATTCTTTTTTTTCCAAAATGGAAGCACCTTTGAATCTGTAACAACCATCATTTCTTACCAGTAAACACAAAAAAGAATATCAGAAAATTAAAGACCCCTATAATTCCACTTCCATTCCCTTCCTTACTCCCCAAGTAAAAACTGTTTGTGTTTACCCTTTTTGAACATTTATGCACAGTACAGTGGTGAAAAGTGTGAATTCACATTCTGACTTTGTCACTTACTAGCTATGTGACTAGACAAATTAGTCTCTTAACCCTCAATTTCTTAACTGCAAAATAGTAAATAATATTACCCAACACATACGAATGTTATATGTAATAAATCATATAATAAGACAAATTATGTTAAGTGCTTAGTGCAGTACTTTAGCACTTTATAAATGGTAGCATACATATGTATGTATCTCTCTTTATACATATTGTTTACATAAACGAATTATGCTACACATATTGAGCCATAACTCTCATTTAACAAAATTTCTTAAGCCATATTTACACATCTATATGTAAGACTACCAGTTGCTGCATAACACTCCACATTGTGAATATAAAATAATTTTATTTAAGCATAATTAATGAATATTTGAGTTGTTTATGGTTTTAATCTCAATAGAAGCATTGGCAAACTGTCAACAAATGAAGAGATAAGAAATATTTTAGGCTTTGCAGACCATTCAGTCTCTGTTGCAGTTATTCAAGTCTATTGTTGTAGCATAAAAAGAGCCAGAAACAATACAAAAACAAACGGGTATGGCTCTGCTCCAATATTTTCTATTTCCAAAACAGGCAGTGGGCTTGATATGGCAATGGGCTGCAGAGTTTGCCAATCCCCAATATAATGTTCTGATTGATACTGTAGTACTTACATTTTTTTTTCTTACCTCTCCTGTTACTTGCTTTTAAATCATACACACACACACACACACACACATATACACACACACACACACACACAGTCTTATCTGCTCACACACACATACACACACACACACACACACACACACACACACACACACACTGTCTTATCTGCTCAGGCTGTGATAGCAAAAGACCAAAGACTGGGTGGCTTAACCAACAGGAATGTATTTCTCACAGTTTGGGAGGCTGACAGTCTAAGATTAAGGTGCCTGCTGATTTGGTGAGTACTCTCTTCCTAGCTTGCAGACGGGACTTCTGGGTATGTCCTCACAAGACAGGGAAAGACAGAGTGGAGGAAGAGGGAGAAAAAGAAAAAAAAATCTCTGGTGTCTCTTCCTACAAGAGCAATAGTTTCATCACACAAGCCCCAACTCTCATGACCTCATCCCTCCTTAATTACCTTCCAAAGATGCATTTCAAAATACCATCGCCTTGAGGGGTAGGACTTCAATACATTAATTTGCGGTGGGGTGGAACACAAACATTCAGTTCATAGCACTTTGAATACAGAAACTGATTTTTAAATTGCAAATCTTGATAGGCATCATATGATTTTCTACAATTTACACTCCTACCAAAGAATGAGAGAAAGCCCAGGTTCCCACCTCTCATCACCCGCAGTTGTAACTCATTTGATTCTTTAGTAATCTGATAGGAAAAACATTACATGTCATTTTCATTTGAATATCTTTGTTCATAAGGATAAAATCTTTTCCTATGTTTATTGGTCAACTATTATTTCTTCATTTGGGAATTTTCAGTACATATCTTTTTTCAACTTTTCTAGGTTAATATTTTTCTCATTGATTTCTGTCAGTTGTGTAGAGATGCTAACTCTTGCCTATCAAGACTTATCCACATCACACTTTCCCATGGCATCCAGCTTGACCTTTATAATACTCATTATACTCAAAAGTACTTGGTCAATGTGGGCTAGATGGCAAGGTCCATGAGGTCATGATGACTGCTTATCTTATTCAGGGTTTAGTACCTAACACTTGACTGTAGTGTCTGGCGCATACCTGGTGCTCCAAAACTGTTTGCTGAATAAATCAATAAATAGTACATATTTTGCAAATATTTACCACTGTATATTGTTTTGTTTTTCTGTTAATTTATTATAGCATCTTTGACCACATCATTTTTAATTTTTATAACCAAATTTGTCTATTTTTCTTTACAGTTCTTAAGTTCATTTTATGCATAGAGAGTCCTTCTACACTCCCAAGTCATTAAAATACATTTCTTGTATTTTTTCTATTGTATATATATATTTGCAATTAAATATCTAATCTATAAATTATTTTTGTATCTGTTTAAGGTAGATAAACAATTTAATTTTTTCTATATAAAGACTATACTATTTATTGAGTGATCTATGTCTTTACCACCAATGCGAAATGCAATCTTTATTATATTCTAGATAGAATAGATTTTTAATATACGTGTGTTTCAGTGTGTGGTAGGGTATATCTCTGTTTTTCCTATCTAAAACTTTTTTTCCCCTATTCTCATGCAAGGACATTTCCAGGTAAATATGGTTTCAATTTGTCAACTCTCTGTTGAATCAGTCAGTCACTCCCTACAGAGAGAGTAAGCCAGTTAAGCAGGACACTGGAAGAGGAAAAATCATCTTTCAATCTAGCTTTACTCATTAGCTTTAAGTTGCACAGCTTAAAAGGATTCATAATCATACGTGTCTGACCTGCTTCACAGAGTTATTGTGAGACTCAAGAGTGCAGATTGATCTGCATATTTAAAGTGCCCTAAAAATTAAAAGTTTCTGAGAAGTGAAAATTATTCATATTCCCTACTATTGACAAGTATCCAGTTTATTTCATCTTGAGAAGATGACTCAAACCTACTGGAACTGGATGAATAAGGTTCTGTGGTAAATGGAGGCAAATCACTGAAAACATCTTCCTGTTTTTATTCCAAGCAGGTGGAATAAGTAGTCCCGTCAAATGAATCCAATACTCGAGCGGTTCTTGGCTAGTTCTGTGCCTCTGTCATCCTGGCACACCGCCTTGTCTATCAGGAGTCAGCACACTCCCTCAGCCGTTTCTTCTCCGGCAAGACCACAGGGAGGTGGGGAAAGCTCTGATGTGCGTCTCCACAGGGGCCGTGGGATGGGTTGGATGAATGTATTTTGGGTGCTACATTTGTTTCCTGAGGCTGTTGTTGTTACAACAAACTGGGTTGTTGGAAAAAAGAGACACTTACTCTCTCACAGTTCTGGATGCCAGAAGTTGCAAACCAAGCTATTAGCCAGGCCACACCCCCTCTGGAGAATCTAGGGGAGACTCCTCCCTGGCCTCTTCCGCCTTCCGGTAGCTGTCAGCATTCGTTACCTCGCGAACGCATCACTCCCAGCGCTGCCACCATGGTCATGTTTCCTCCTCCCTGTGTCTTCTCCTATTCTGCCTCCGACAAGGATGTTTGTCATTGGATTTAGGGCCCACCTAGATAATCCAGATGATGGCCTCTCACGGTCTTTAACTTAATCACATACGCAAAGGCCCTTTTTCCAAGTAAGGTTGCATTCACAGATTCAATGGATTAGGGCATGGAGATATCTTTTCAGGAGCCACCACTCATGTCGCTACCTGTGCCCCATATCTTCAGAGGAAGTAAATGTAAACGGGCTCTGTGCTTGCAGTGCTTTGCCAACTTGAGTCTCAATAGGACACAGCTGAAATTAGCCAAATGGGAGCTCACTCTCAAATGATGGGCTTGAAGTTCTGACATTTTGCTGTTCCTAAAATATACACATAACTTCTGTCAGATTCAAACTTGACTGAGGTTGCATTTTAAAAGGATATACATTTAATTACTTCCTCTCTGCTCCCACTCCAAATCTTCATACTCTAAATTGAAGAGTCAAGACAGCATCACCAAATTACACATGCTTCCTGCTTCAAACCACCACGATGCATTGTGGAACAAGGTGAAGTTCCCGTAAGCAGACACCTTATCAAATCCACCCTATGTGAAACTCATTGCTCAAGCACTTCTTACAAAGCAGTCATTATATTTTCATAAGCAGTCCTTTCCCTTAATCTTTCAGGGCAAAGCTACACCAGGACTGATTTTTAACCACAGATAGCAAAAACTAAGATTTCTTGAGATCTAAAGACATTTCTCCTCTTAGTACTTCAATTGAAGAGAACCTCCTCTTCTGCAGGTTCCCACACTGATCTGAAGCCGAAGGCATTTATGAGCTGTGGTTGCTGGTTCCCAGGTCAAAACTCAGCTGTTTTCATGTAATCCTTTCAAGATTTTTCAGATTACTCTTAAAATTTGGGCTTTAACCACTCCAGATAAAGTTTCAGGTACATTTTTTTTTCAGGCTTATGTTGTTTCTGGGAAAGGAAACCCTGGCATTTACAAAACCAAAACAAAACCAAAATAAGTTTTGCATTAAACAGATCATTTTGTTCCCATCCCCAAATATCTATCTACCCAAAGGTGCCATAACCACAACATGGAGAAGTCGGACTTCAAAAGGTTATTGGAAAGAGCTGCAAGCATTGCCATAGAGAATCACTTAAAATGCATTTTATTTCATCTGCTAAAATAGTTTTTTGCAACCAGAAAAAGTGTTTAGGAAACCTTCTAATTTGGAAAGTTGGCAGTGTAGCTTTAATCAGTAGACCAGGAAAAAGAGTTCCTAGGAGGTGTAGTGACTCCTCCAAGGTCCCACAGCTACTTTTGCAGAATTTGAGACTGAAATCCAGGTTGCCAGATCCCAATCTGGTGTTCTCTCCATTACTGTTGCATCATTTCATTCTCTTTTGTAATAAAAATACTCCCTGAAATGACAACTTTAGGACTTCCATCTGAAGTGGAAGGATAGTGTTAAGAACTCAACATCTACAGAGAGACAAGACGGCAGCGACTCTTTTCTGTAAAGGAACATTAGTAAATATGTTCAGCTTTGCAGGCCACACAGTCTCTGTTAAAACTACTCAACTCTGCCTTTGCAGCCATAAGGCAGCCACAGAAAATACGTAAACAAATGGTATCACTGTGTTCCAATAAAACTTTATTTACAAAAACTGGCAGCGGGCTAGCTTTGGCTTGTGGACTATAGTATGCAGACTCCCAGATAGACAGAAGTTTTTCATCAGCCTTCATTTTCCTGTTCTGTAAAATGGGTATAACAATAGCATATACTTTATAGGGTGGCTGTGAGGATTAAATGACAGAAGGTATGCTAACTGTCTTATAGTACCTACCTGGCACATGACACAAAAAATGTTAGCTGTTATCATTATTATCATCATTATTTAATTTCTGACTGTGCCTTCTGAAAAAGGATGAGAAACAAAGGTATCACCATTTAGCAATCCTTTCTTTTTCTCCCGCCCCCAGACAAGTCAAGATTTACCCACTGCCATGAGCCACCCGCTAATGCTTTACAAACTTCATCAGGTAGGCGACTGTCACAATCACACAGATGGCAACATCAGACTTCATGCTCCCAGGGCTCTGCAAGCCTGAGACAGACAGTTTGCCTTCTATTTGGAACCCTGGCAAATTCTGAATTCCTATAGCCTCCTGCCTGGCTCCTTGAAACCAGGTGCTCAAATAGATAGTTTTCTTTTAAACTTAGAACAGTTTTCATTTTCACTATTTATTTCTAGAGATTTTAATGAAGCCAGGTGCACAGTTTCAAAGGCCAGCCATTATTTCTCGTGCCACTCTGCCCCTTGTGTTCCCCTGTAATTTGAAATTTTGTATTCCAAAGAGCTTCATGTTTCCTTTACTTGTCAAAGCTACAAGAACTAACTAAGGCATGTGCTTATGTGCCTATGTGCTTATGTTTCTACAACTTCATAGAAACCCCACTCATTACCCATGGTGGAGACAGGGTGGTTTCAGGATAAGGTGGCCTACTCTTCCACTTCGGGTAGTTTTCACTTAATTGCAAAACCTCATCATTATTACACTTCAATGACACAGGCCCAAGAGATTGCATGACGACAAGTTTCTACTAAACCTTAAAATAATAGAACTCTTTAAAGCTAAAAGTATTTTAATAATGTGTCTCATTAATTCTTTAACCTCTTATCTGGGTGACAAATATTCCTGAGTTTATGGTTAACAAATTAAACCCTAGAGACGGCTCTGAAGTAGATTGGCTGTGGACTAATGAAAGGGGCTAGTTACTTAATACTCTGAAAAATGTTCTGCCCACACTTAGATTAGATTCTACTCTTTCACTGAGAAGGTTCCATTGTATCACTATAGAGTTCTGGGGCCAACAGGCTCATACATAAGAAATTTATATTTCATCATTTCCTTAAGTATCATGGGGCTGCAAGGAAAAAAAATCACAAATTCAGAGATATATGTGCCCTTTCCTTCACAATTATTTGTAATTGTGTGGTTATATTAAGTTTTCCTGAAAACTATGAACTGCTTTTTTCCTTTCATATGCTTACATGTTTCCAGACCAATGTTAATGGGCACACTGCCACTCCCCCATTTTCTTCTGTAGAGTAGAATCCAAGCTCTACATGCAGACTGCGGAGTCTTTAATCAAAAACATTTCCAGCCAAACTTCCAATAATTTCCCTCCATGGAACTTCTACAAGAAATGAGATTTCTTGCCTTCGTGCTGTTGGTTTCAAGTCACCCTCCTCTCACACACCCAGTTGGTGACACACTTATTCTTCACGCTCAGTTCTAATTCTCCTACCCCCTTGCCTTCCCTCCTCATCATTCCAGATGGAAGGAAAGTCTCCTTCCTCTGTACTCCCAGAGCATCTGTCATTTGTGCCACTAATGTGACCCTCTTGCTCTCATCTTTTGGCACCTTAACTGCATTGGGACTTATCTCCCTTACTAATAGGAGGGCAGGATTATTGGAATCCCCCTCTTTCAGAGCCTGGCACAGCTGCCCTGCCCAAATGATAAATTCAGTTAATGTTTATTGATGGCACAATGCAAAAGTGAAAACTGATTGCCTTCAGGCTCCTCTTAAAGGTACCCCACAAATTCAGTGAGGATGAGTTTATAGATTTTACTTAAGAAAGTATATTTTGACTTCAAAATAATCTTACTAACTGCACTTAGAAAATTCATTTAGGAAGATGAATACGTAAATGAAAGACTCAAATGGTTTTTCTGGAACACTTACTTCCATATAGCCAGTCCGAAATTATTTCAGTCCTGCATATGACTGAAAAATCCATCCCAGGAAATGCAAAGGCTCTGAGTCTCCAGTTCCAGGAGGGAGTTTCAGACCAAATCAAGACCTACTCCAACTTCAGATCAAGCTTTGAAAGCCAACCAGTGAGGGTTCCATTTTATTTTACCGGTATTTCACACATCCAGACTTCATAGGTACATCTTGCCTGCTAGCATTGTCATTTAGCTCTGGGACCAGAAAATGAGTCCTAAGGCTAAACTGTGAATTTCAAAATATGGGAGCCAAGAACTCAAGTCTACATGTAAAGCCCATAAAATAGGCCCTTTTACAAAGTGAATCTAAACAATAAATTTGAAAAAAAAAAAAAAGACCTTTTTAAATAGCAGTGTTCCAATTTCCCTCCTTTGTAGATTTAGAAATTCAGACAGCTTCTCAGTGATGTTTGAAAAAGTCTCAAAGTACTTAAAAGAGTTACTTGACATACTTCAAAGAAGCTAGCTGCCACTGACTCATCGCTTCCACCCCAGCCCCTTTTACTTATTCTTCCCCTCTACCTCCAGTTTTTGGTTGACATTTAGAAGGGTCATCTTGCCACACAGGAGCCAGCCCCAATTCCACATCTGAATTAAAACACTCTCTGAGCAGATGCTAAAGGAACTCCAAAATCTTCAGGCATTTCCCTTCAGGCAGTTCTTGCCCTCAGAGGAGCTTACATTCTAATGGGGAAGTCAAACCAACAAAATTTCAGGTTTGGCTCTGCTGTAAGAAAAAGGAGATAACTCAGATAACCCACATGCTTAATTCACTTTGCATTTTTAAAAACCTGTCTACACACCTTATGTTTGAAAAAAGATATTGCAATGTAATAAAGTGCAGTTTATTAAAATTTTTGAGCAAAATGTGTGAGGTGGTGAGGGGAGGAGAGACAAAGAGACCATGTTCCAAGGGACTGACTCTGCTATCAGGTCCCCTTGAGTGGACTTAGTCACTCAAGTCCACATGTACCCATTCGGCAAAGCATCTACATAAGTAAGAGCATGGTACTGGGGCAGTGGTGACACCCAAGAGCAGTGGTTTCAATGCTTTTAGCTCTTTGTCATGTAACACTAAACTCCAAATACTCAAGTGAGTTATTACTTCATATAACGAGAAAATTGGAATTGGTTCATCCACCAGCTCAGCATCATCAGGGACCAAGGCTCTACTTACCCAGTTGACTTCTGTCCTCAGGCTTTCCCTGCAGGGTTACAAAATGGCTGCAGCAGCTCCAGCATCAACACTTACCCAGTGCTGTCTTTGAACACGGTCTTGTGAGAGTAAGATGCTCTCCCCTTTTTAAGAGGGAGGAAAGAGGCCTGTCACAGAAACTCCCAACTAATTTCCATCGTAAGTCATTGGATTGGCCAGAATTGTATCACACGTCAATTCCTAAATCGATAATCCAGCCTGGAGACGGAAATTATCATGATCGATTTAGACCAACCATGATTCACCCTCTGAGACCCATGGCTACCTGATACTTGAATAAAATCAGAGTTTTGTTAGGAAGAAGAAGGTGAAGGGACAGCTTTTGGTTAATAGCCTATATGGTATATTCCACAAGGTCATATCCTTTGAAGGGATTAGGAATGCAGCTTGAAAATTCATATTCTTTACTGGCCATGGGAATTCCCTGAGAGTCTTGAGCAGGGAAATAACATGAACAAACAATTAGATGTAAGGGATTTTGCAGCCTTTTATTCTGAAATTATAATTCTTGTTTCTTTACATTTACAGGTGGTAATCATTATTCATTTATTGAACAAATATTTATAGAACCCCTGCTGTTCCGAGCATGGGGATACAATGCAAGGCAGCTGCAGTTCTTGCCCTTAGAGGAGCTTACATTCTAATGGGGAAGTCAAACCAACAAAATTTCAGGTTTGGCTCTGCTGTAAGAAAAAGGAGATAACTCAGTGAAGGAGTGGAGGTAGGACTCTATTGATAAAGTGGCTGGCCAAGAGAAGAGGGCCTTAAGATGACAACTGAACTAAGATGAGAAGGACAGGAGGAGGCCTGCCATAGGGAGGTCTGAGAGCAGAGCCTTGGACGCAGAGGGAAGTGCAAGGCCCTTAAGAGGAATGATCTTGGCGAGCTAGAGACCCAGAAAATCCTGGATAACTGTCACTAAGAGGGAGAGTGGTAGAAGGCAAGACTGGCTTGGGTCATGAAAAAAAATGTTAAGCAACACACACAATAAAGTTCATATACGTGGAGGGGCAGGGACCAGGCTAGGTAGGGTTTTTAGGCCATGGCAAAAGTTTCTATGTTAATCCAAGTTAATATGCATCTGTGTTTTTCCAAGAGAACAGAAGATTTTTAACAAGGAAGATTTTTGAATGTCACTTTTTAGAAGTGGGCAGGGCCGGAAATAGCTTGTAATTGGTTAGTGTTAGGACAAGTGCACAGATTTTATGGGATGTTTTCAGGCAGTAGAGATTGTAAGGGTGGGACTTAAGAGTTACTTAGAAAAGTTTGACAAGACAGAGACCTGACTTCTTGAAAAATGTGCTAGGCCAGCTTTAATGAGCACGTGAATTCTTGGAGGATCTTGTTAAAATGCAGATTCCAATTCAGTAGGTCCGGGGTGGGACTTGTGTATCTTCATTTCCAACATGTTTCAGGTAATGTCAGTGCTTCTGGGATGAGGACCATACCAGGATTCTAGCAAAATGTGGCCTTAACTTGTATTTTCAGTTGTACTTTCTGCTGATATCTTATACTTAACTATGCACGCCAGACACAGTAGCCACGTGTTGCTATTTACATTTAATAAGATACTCAGTTCCTTAGTTGTACTTATCAGACTTGCAAATATTTAAGAGCTAAAAGAGGCTAGTAGCTACCACACTGGACAGCGCAAGTATAAACATTTCCATAACGAAAGAAAGCTTTATAGGCTGGCACTGCTTCAGACAGAAGATACTACTTCTAGTTCTTTAGGATTTGCTGTTATCAAGTCTTCTCCACCCCATTTTTTTTTTTTTTTTTTAACAGAGGACACATACTGTCTTTACCTGCTAAAATCGAATTCATCTAAGAATTAATTATCTCAAGTCCACTTCTTCTATGGGACCTTTCCTGAAACTCAAACTGGCTGTTGCTTTCAGCTTCCTTTAAATCTGCAATCTCCATTTGGTTTTCCTCTGCAATGTATTTCTACTGTATTTTGCCTGCCTAGTATCCAAAGTATCTGAGCATCCAGCTCCTGTTTCTCTGGTTGTAGAACTCTATTTTCTTTGGGTTGGGGATGAGGCACTACTTCTCACCCATTTCTCCATGTGATTCAGTTGAACCTAAGTCTAGACTCCTAGCCATAATCATTAGCACATGAGCCAGATGAGAGCCAGTGACATTAATGCCAGGACATTTGCTGAAAAAATTAGATAAAAGTGTAGATAAAAGTACCCTTTCCACTGAAATCTCTGAGCTGTCTGGATGCCAGTCTGGACCTGCTGGCAGCCATTCTGCCATTCAATGAGCAGACCTTGCCCAAGAATGAGGACAACTCAGGGGAAAGAAAAACCAAGAGATCCAGACAGAGCTTAGATGGCATCTCTTACCTGGCAATAGCTGTGTTTGGAGTGCTATCTACCTTGAACACTAGTTACTGGACAGTTACAATTTCCTATTTTTGCTTCATCTACTGTGTAGTGGAGAAATCTCGCCCTTTACAACCTCTCAAGACGTTTGTTTTCTGCTTTGATATGTGGTAGTAACCAAGTACTTGCTAATTCTTCCAGCTCCCCTGTGATCCAACTTTTCAACATCATAACTGCCCTTTGTTAGTCTGATTCAAAGGTTTGTAAAAGGCATTGTGAACATATGCTCACCTAAAGTTTTCTTTACCAATTTTAATATTCAAACTATTTTAACATGTTAATGATCTAATTTTATGGAGCCAAAGACTTGTCTCTATTTCTCAATGACATCTATTTTTATTAACTTCTACAGATTGTTAACACTCCTGTGTGTACATAACTGGATTATTATTTTTTTTGAGACAGATTTCACTCTTATTGCCCAAGGTGAAGTGCAGTGGAGCAGTCCCAGCTCACTGAAACCTCCGTGTTCCGGGTTCAAGCAATTCTCCTACCTCTGCCTCCCAAGTAGCTGGGATTACAGGTGCCCACCACCATGCCCAGCTAATTTTTGTACGTTTAGTAGAGATGGGGTTTCACCATGTTGGCCAGGCTGGTCTCAAACTCCTGGTCTCAAGTGATCCACAAGCCTGTCTCCCAAAATCCTGGGATGACAAGTGTGAGGCACCACACCTGGCCTGAAGTGGATTATTTCTTAATGGCACAAGTTATCCAAACCAAGTGCAGATTTCCTAGTTAACATGTACTGTTTACCTGGCTAACCCATGTGTACCTCCCAGAATATTCTCCATCTGTGTCTGCCTCCCAGCTTTGAGGGGACTCCTCTAAATCTATTGAAGTTGTGTAGTAGTCTGGGCCAGCAGGCTGGAGGATGACTCCAGATCTGACTCTTTCAACCCACCCTCCCTTCTAGATCAACTCACATGGACCTTCTTAGCTTCATGTCTGAGCTTACTCCCCTCCACAACTTTGTCCTGCTTATATATGGAATCTGACCACAATCTACCTACCTCCTAATGGGCTCAGAAGGCCCCATGGGGCACAGGTGCTAGGAAGGTCCCTAGACTTCAACCTGAAAGGTGCCTCCAAACCCAGATGTAACACTCGACACCACTCATCTACAATCTTCTCTCTACATTTTCTAACTACAACTGGACTAAAGAAAGAGCAATCCAGGCCAGGTGTGGTGGCTCACACCTGTAATCCCAGCACTTTGGGAGGCCGAGGTGGGTGGATCACGAGGTCAGGAGTTCAAGACCAGCCTGGTCAAGATGGTGAAGCCCTGTCTCTACCAAAAATACAAAAATTAGCCAGGAGTGGTGGTGGGTGCCTGTAATCCCAGCCACTTGGGAGGCTGACACAGAGAATTGCTTGAATGCAGGAGGCAGAGGTTGCAGTGACCTGAGATTGCATCACTGCAGGGTGACAGCAAAGACTCTGTGTCAAAAAAAAAAAAGCAATCCATGATGAAGGAACAAAGAACAGACCCTCACTACTCCCCCTACCCTTTCACTGTCTTTTAAACCATGTTTACAAAATAGGATTAAGAACTACTCTAGAGGGCCATGTACATGATAAGATTATCTTTTATTAGAGATCTTATATTACATATTCCCAAAAAGATATAAAATCTTCCAAGAGAAAAATATCAAAACCTGTTGATTCCAAGGTGAACAAAATGATCAAAATGAAGGCAAACATTTTCTTCCAGACAAAGGAATATAAAAACATTTCGGCACAAGTACAACAAAGGTATGGGAAGATCATGATAATGTTTTACAACGCATTTTACAGCATTTTATTTTAATCAGTATTTGTAGAAAATAAGGATGCTGAGTTCTTGAACACTGCAGTCACAAACTCAAAATTTCCAAAAAAAGGAAAGAAAACACTGAACTATTTGGTCAATTGAACATCTGTAATAATAAATGTAATGAAACCTAACCAAATAAATATGCCACTGAGATCACAACTGAAGTGTATGGTTTTTAGTGTGTGCCAGAGACATTACATTATTTAATCAGTTTTTGACCACAACCCAAAGCAAAAGCATCCTCTCTTCATTTTCCTGATGATTTATTCTAAAAGTAACTTTAAAAAGCAGAAACTTGCTGGTTAAAGAGAATTTCTGCTTTACCTGTGAACTGCTGGTAGCAACACAAGCTGAATAAAACCCCAGACTAACATGGGACAGATCCATCTCAAACAACCAGAAGTGGCAAAATCACTGTTATTGCATCAAGATTTTTTTTTTTTTAATTTCATCTGATCAGAATTTCCAGAATGATTAAGCACACCCACTTAACCACAGAACACACTGAACTCCCACAGGAAGGTTTTACATTTAAGATGCAATGAAAATACTGATCTCATTCCTGGGGTTTGCTTCTGGCAACCCTAACATCTGTAGATGTCCACAAAAAGGAAGTCCTTCTTCTTTTTTTAGTTTTTTCCCAAAAAATGTGGAAGAAAACTTACAGTACATGTTTATTGCATGAAGTTACCCCTTGTAATATCTTTATCAACACTGGTATTGTTTCCTTAATTATTAAAGGCAAATGAGTTTATGAATTTAACGTAACAATAATCTTGGGAGCTGCATCTTGAGTCAAAATCCAGATGATCATCAAACTATATGGTGAAAGAGAAACTGGGTTTTTATTTCTCTATAAAGATGTTGGAAAGACAAAAGGTAAATGGAGGTTGAAAGCCACAGAATACGAAATCGATTATCTCAAAGAGAATTTTCAAAACTGTATATACTCAAAGACTCCTTTCTATGCTAAAACTGAATAGTCTAAATGTTGCTATTATTTTAATGTTAAGGAAACAATAATCCCAAATAAATTTTATTAAAAGCACTGTAATGGCACATGGGCTCAGAACTTCATTAAGGTTAGCACATACAAAAGTTGAGAATTGAATGAACAAACATATTCCTTAGTTAGATAAACCATGATGAGCTACATAAAAGTGGGTTTCAAAACAAGATCAATTTTAAAGCATTCTCTCTTTAATATAGTTAACTACTGTGAAATGGAAACAGTAGCTGGATTTTGCATTTTACAAAATCCTTGCTTCAAGTTGCAGTTTCCTTGGCAGCAGCATATTTTAATTAACAATATTTTCCTTCCTTATTTTGTTTTCCGACATCTCAGTACATTCAAATAGTCAAAATGTTTAGAGTAACATCACCACAAATTTAATGAAACAGATCAGAATGTGGCCAGCATTGTCAGGCAAAAATTACACAATTTATGTGTCATAGAAAGTACCCACCCCTCTCCCCGATCCCGCAACATTCCCCCTTCCCCAGACAGTAATATGGACACTGATTTAACAAGACTTATAAAAAAATAAGGCACATTTATTTTGATATGGTAATTTTAAAATAGAAACCCCTTCTCAGAACACCTGTATTCAAATGAGCTGTGTAAAAAGACACCTTGTGGTACCTAAAATAGGTTTATGGTACCTATGGAATTGCTTCTATTTTAGTGAAGATGGAATAAATTGCACCCATCCCACATTGTCAAGTAATGAAAATATGCCTCTTTTTCTACTGTTGAATGATTCAAAATCAGGTATTTCTGGAAATACTTAGAAAGGGTAGGAAGGGAAGGAAAAGGTCAAGAGGTACACCAGAAAAAGGTATAAAAATCAACTATGTTAATCATAAGGGTGGATAGATTGCACTTTTCCACTTATTTCAACACATAATTTTTCAAACTAGTATGAATGATTGCAACCATTTTGGCCATTAGCTTTTACCCACAAACACTTTATTCCATTTCAGCCAAATAGGTATTTTTGTAAAACTAATGAAGGATCAGCACACAGATATTGTAAGAATCTCTTCACAACCCCCAACACAGACATAATTAGTTAGCATTTAACCTGAGATACAATCTGTTGAGAGGCTGTCTTTAAATATTCCTTCATTTGTTGCATCAATTCATACTGATGGTGGTAGTTCATGGGAGGAAGTTTAAAAAAAAAGAAACTTGACCGATAGCATGGCTTTTTTTTTTTTTTCTTACTGTGGTAAAAGAAAAAAAAAAATCACAGAATCACAGAATTTATCTTCTCACAGTAGCCAGAAGCTAAAATAATGTGCTTCTTTATTGCACGTCAAACCAAGAAAGGTATAAAAGCCAATGATTCTCAATCTAAATGTGAAAGTCAGGTTCACCTCAACCGGATTCGGTATGTGCTGATTTCCATTGGACTCAAGTTGATCTCACTTATATTCTGAGTGCCGGGAGGTGAATGCATCAAGGATAATGATGAAAGTGTGAGACTTTCGACAATAAACTTGTTAAAAAGTTTCTGTACCAACATCTGAAAAGTAAATGATAAAATTTGCATATTTAGATCAACTTTGAAGATTAGCAGCACAACTATATATTCTGTGAAAATCAGTATGAGAAGGAATAAAACAGTATGTTGAAATTCTCTTTTGAGGAAAAAAGGGTGGAGTAAATATACATACACAAGTTATTAAACATACATATATAAGTTCTCTTTTATGGAAAAAAGGGTGAATTAAATATACATATATACATGCTTGAACATATAGACTATCCTTGGAAGGAAACAGGAAACCAGCAATGGTCATGAGCAACATATTCTGCATTCCTTTTTGTATTGCTTGAGAATTTTATCACGCACAGGGGCTTTTTCAATAAAAGAAAGGACACCCAATGGCCAAGAAGCTTTAAAAACATCCTTATTCTCTTTTAGTCCATACTTATCCCTAACAATGGTAGTCCTCAACCACTTTTTGCTGTTTCAACAGAGTTGAGAGAGAGCACACAGGCTCACTACAAGGAAGGATCATATGTCATTGAGTCCCAGTCTATACAGTAGACAGGTCATTTGAAAAGTGTTTCCCTCACTGCTGCCATGTTATCTGTCTCTCTGGATCATATAACCCCCTTATGATTCAAGGCCTTAATGTCAGAATGCTCAGAACCAAGTATACTTAGATCATCAACAATAAGATAGAGTGCAAATACAGTATAATAAAAAAGTAATAAAAATATCAGTGCTTTCTTGGCATCAACTCCAAGCAGGGTAGGGTAAAAGAAATGTGGAAGCTAATCTATCTAAGTAGGTTTAGGGCTCCTACCACATTTTTCTTTTCTTTCTGGACCCCACACATGCTAATTTGTAGGATTGGAACTGAATCACTTGAGTCTGGTCTACAGCATTATTTATGGGGTTTTGGAGGAAAGTTGGGTCAGCTGAGCTGCCTGGTGAGGCAGACCTGCTTGTGTGCCTAAATCAGCCCAGCTGCCTTCTCTGAGTCATGGCCCTTTCAGTGACAAAGGCAGGAGATTGGAGGTTTGTTTCCTTCCAAGGACAGGCTTGATGGAACTGCCAGAAAGACCAACTTGAAGAGAAATAACAAATAGGCAGCCAGCAAGCTGTGTTCAGACTGAGGATCTGTTTGGCCTGCACAGTGTTGACTCATATGCAAATCTGCATTAATCAGAAGACCAAGACCTACATTTATTTC
Organism: Mandrillus leucophaeus; assembly: GCF_000951045.1. NCBI lineage: Eukaryota > Metazoa > Chordata > Mammalia > Primates > Cercopithecidae > Mandrillus > Mandrillus leucophaeus. Next base: position 1,523,565 of record NW_012106031.1, on the reverse strand, counting down.
CCAAGGGAAAACAACTGATTGGTGCTACGTACGGCTGCCTCCTGGGCTGTGGGTAGATTATCCTACTAGCCTACAGTCTCAATTTTCCCAGTTGCTTCTTTATGGCTACCTCTATAAAGCTTCAGTTACTATAAACTTGCCTTGGCCTCTGTAGGACTTAGGTGTACCAGTGCTGAACTAAATGATATGTAAGCATGTATGGTTCGGGGGAGGAGAAAACTGGGGGACTGGGAACAAGGCACTTTGTAGGCTGGAAATAGAAGGCCGAGGAAATGACAAGAGCATTGCCTTCAAATGTGCATAAACTCCAGCTATGCCTTTTGATGTTGACAAGGAAAGCAGGCTGAAGTTTTGAGAAAGTGTATTTTTCAGATGGGGAGATTCAAACTAATTTGCAGACTGATGAAACTGAGACAGTAAAGAGGCAATGAAATATGATCTTATTGTCAAGATTCTTTGCAGAAAGAGATTTCAAAGCACATTAACAGTAAGCAAAAATAACCTTTTCAACTTACCTTTCCCTGAGTAGTAGAACAAAACAGCCCTGTGCCTTTGCTAGAGAACCGACAATCAAATCCTTTTCTGTGGAGGATTAAAGCTGCCTCATTGGAATGCCCACTGCCCACCTGCAAATGAGCAGAATGGAGTCACACCGCGCAGACAATAAAACAAATATTTACAGTACTTCACACACCACTCTCTTGATGTCAGCATCCAAAAGCACATTTATTTAGCAAGAAAGTTAGGCAAATTCATTTCTCCTCAGGTCCATGCTCACTGTCCATTCACCTGCTACCATCCTCTCCTACCTGTACTGAGCCAGATGAGATTATGTTCTAAGGTTACTTGTTAGGTAACCTCATGCCTTGGTTTCTCCTATAATCTTAGGTTTCCTTATGTCCATATATTATTTGTTTTATCAAAGTTTCTTCAAATAAAGCATTTTGTTTTCATCTTACTTTTTGAACACACATGTCAGTTGAATAAACTACACCTAAACTTAGTCCTTATCTGGTCACTGAATGATATACCATCTAACTTAGAAGTCACACATGCGTCTTTATTGAACACTAATTTTTGCTAACTGCATTCTTAATCTTTGATGTATTGATTCATTATTTTTATATTAGAGCTATTTAAATTTAGTTATGCTTTCACTTGGTAGGCCAGCTCACATTTATCAGTTTGATGTATCATTTAAATTGATACTACAGAAGCTATTGTGGATGGGCAGGCAAAAATAAAAATATCCACATGACAAGTCAGCTAAGAGGGTCAGTATACCTTTTCTCACAATAAAATTTCTCATATCCATTTAAGTATCAATGTCATGAATGGTTCAGGCCTCTGAATATTATAAAATACAATTATCTTAATAAATTTTATGTTTCGTAAAGTTGGAAGGTGTTTATGATAAGATAAATGAATTTAAAATCCCTGGAAAAATTAAGAAACATACAGTTTTTGAAAAAAAGAGTCATGTGCTGCTTAGCACTGACACTGTGATAAAACTGATTCTTTCCTCTGTTCTCTGGTCACAGACAGGAATATGCCCAAACTCTTGATCATCCTCACCAGGGGATAAGATTTTTTAATGTACTAAAGAGACATCTTTCCTGAATAGCTGCCAGAATCTCCACCACCGATTTGATTTTAATGTGCCTGAATGGTTTAAAGCTGTCCTCACCTCAGAGTCTTGGCTGGAATAACCTATGTTATGATGTCTCACACTGATATTTTATAGTGGTACTGCTAAGATTTTGCTTGAAGGAAAAGTCATTTAAGGAATTCTGAGTCATCACAAGACCAAGATACACACAGCAATTTTAAATCACATAATAAAAATTTCTAATGCATTTCAATACATTTAAAACACCCTCCCCATGTAGTATAAAAATAAATAGGAAATCCTTCATTTATGGTATCATTAGATCTCCCAAAGAAAAACAAAGAGGACTCTATCATGTGCCAACTGTGAAACCTTAGAATAGTAATTTCTTCTTCCTAAATATCTATTTTTTGCCTGCAAAATGGAGGTAATGCTTCATGGAGTCACTGTGTGGATTAACCTGTTGAAAATACTATGTAAGTAGCCTCACGCTGCCGTGTAGGGCAGAATGCGCTAGTGCAGGAGCTGTGTAGTAAGAGTGGTTCAGAGCCTGAGTGGGGAGTCAGACACCTGGAGATTTGGATCCTTGCTCTGCAACTTACTAGCTGTGGATTTCAACAAAACCAGGTTTTCCTTTTCCATAAAATGAAGATGAAATGAAATGAAATAGCTTAACGAAGATCTGGTCAAGTGTCTGGCACACAGGAAGCCCTTAGCATAAATTTCCTTTATTGACATTACAACTTTGTAGCTAAAGACTCAGGGAACTCCTAAATTATATGTCTAGAGTCATATATCAAAATCATAACAAAGTCTGTATTCAGATTAACAGGTTAGAAACCCTCTTCATTAAGCTCTTTTAAAAGCACATATCACTATTAACCTAAAGCATTTGGCTTTTTTAACTCATGGGTCCATCCTTACTTATCACTTGATAGCATGCATTGCTACAATTCCTGCAACACATTTGCTCTTGGAATAATGAATTCCTAAGGCCTTTATAGCAACAGAAGGGGACAAAAAAAGTTGGGAGGGAAACACCTTTGGAATTCTACATTTGAATTCCACAAGAAATTTAAACCAACAATACAAAAATAGAGATAAAAGTCATATAAATTATCTTTCACTGATAGAAAAAGTTATACTTTCTCTCAAAACTAAAATTACATCACTTTTGTAAGAACAAACTGAAATAGCAATCATCTTTGTCCAAGTTTTTAAAAAATCAAATATTCATGAAAGTATCAGTTTTCAAGCAAAAATACCTGAGGCAAAGCAGCAGTTTTTCAGTTTCAAAGTCTGTCTAGACATTTATTTCCAAGAAAACTGTTTTTCAAAGTAGGGAAACTGTGAATTTAAATTGAATATGCATGCAGGAAAACAGATACCTTTAAGTAGTTACACTGTATGCTCTAGGAGAGTAAACACATTTTGGAAGAACTGCTTTTACATTCATTAATGCATTAGTAATATCTGGACCCCATAAAACGGGAGGATGTGGGGAAGAAAATTTACAATTTTTGAAACTGTGCCAAGCACTGTGGTAGGTAACTATCTTTGTAAAACAGATCAGATCACTTTCAAGGCTGGATTACTGAAGTAAGGCTGGCATATTCAAAAGTTGCACAGAGAAAACCCATTGCAAACTTAATTCAGGGGATAAAACCAACATTCAGCTAACAGACTAAGCTGGGCCTCTGAGGCTTTTCCAGCAACTTGGTGGAGTATGGGGAAAGGTGATTTGGTTTGCAGAATGAAGCCATCAGATAAAGTGGCGCTTAGAGAAAGCTGGATCAGACCAATGACTTTTTCTACCATGAACCATTTATGTGACTTTGAGTAAACCTCTACAAATTCAGCAAGCTAAGCGGGACATGTGAAGAGTCCCTCTGAGGACTAAGGGTCAACTGCAGTGACAATATCAGTCATTGCTAATACCTGTTGAGCACTTGCTGTGTGCCATACCCTGTGCAGAATGCTTTTCATCAATTAACTCATTTTATCTCACAACAACCTTTGAAATATTTGAGATGGTATATGAGTTTGTATTAAAATATGTAAATATACGGGAAAATCTCTATCACAAAGCATTCTCTCTTATACTCAAACAGCAATGACCACAAGTGATCCTGGATTAGCCCTTAAGTCTTTTCCCGCCAGTGGTTGGGATATCCTTCTGTAGGTGTCCTATTATTACTGAGGACACAAGAAAAATAGACAGTGTATTCCCTCACATTTTCAGTGCTCCCTCTCCCTTCTTGTTCCCATGCAAGACAGTATAAGGTTCTGAGAAGCCATCTGGACTCAGACACACCTGTGTGTGCTCCCAGGACCACATTTAATGGCTGTGTGCCCTAGAGAGTTAACTGTCGTATCTCTAGGTCAGTTACTTTCCTATTCTGTAAGATAGGATGAAAATACTGTCTACCTTCTTAGTGTTGTTGTGAGAGCTTTAAAGTTCATGTAAAGCACTTGGCACAATGACTGGCAAACAGACAATTTTAGATATGTTATTTTTAAATATCTGAGGAATTAGTAACAAAGTATTAAGTTGGTACAAAAGTAATTGTAGCTTTGCCATTACTTTTAATAGCAAAAACTGCAATTACTTTTGTACCAACCTAAAATATCAGGAATAAGTCAAAATGACATCAAGATTTACTCTGGCAATAAATGTCAACCTCTAATTTATAAAGAAGTGCCAATGTTTTTACCTCATTATTAGTGATAATCGCCATTGTTCATGACTGAACTATCACAGGTAAGAACCTTTATTTGTCAAGCACTCATAGGGCTTACTATGTGCCACACACTGTTCTAAGCGCTTTACTGACACTAAAATTATCTCCAATCCTCAGAACATCTCTAAGGTAAGTATTATTACCATCTCCATGTCACTACGGAGGAGGCTGAGACTCAGAGAGTTAAGTGACTTGCTCTAAGTCACATGGTTAGAAAGCGAAGCAGACACGCTCATACCCAGGACATCTGATTCCAAAATTTAAGCTTTTAACAGCTTCCTTCTCCTACCTTTGCACTAGCTACAAATTTGTGCTCATAGATACCTAGCCAGGAGAGAAAAGATAAAAATTATTTTTGATGTAAAATAACAAAATACTCTAAACTAAAGGAGATAACCCCTCCAATTTATGGCTGAAAAAGGGGAGTATTGACTGATGGTTCCAGCAGAGATAAAACTGTAACTTATCAAAAAATATATCAATTCAGAAATCAAGCTTTGGAAATTGTAATTTCCTTCCACCTACCACCTATCCACCTATCCATTTATCCCACTTCAAATAGGATTTAAGGCCATTCTGGAAATTATACACATATGACAGTTTCTTCTAAGGAAAAAGCAGGTGAATAGTCCTCTACCGAAGATCTTAAGATGTGAGTTATGTCATTCTTCTCTCGTACCAAAAGAAACAGTAAACTTTTGGAAACTGTAGTAAACACTATGTGTGCACCCACCATTTATGGGGAAAAGAGGGACCATAACTTTGGCCAAATTCTCCAGGACTCATGGGACGCCACCTCCCTCACAGAGTTAGTAAGGTGCACATAGATTAAGGTACGGCTACACATCTGGTGGGAAAATGTCTCCAACCCACTCAGATTCTTTGAAAATACCTAACACTCATCTCTAGTGCATTCTAGCAGCTGGAAAGGTTAGAAAATTACATGCTTCATTATAAGTCCAAAGACAGGAAATAACCAGCAGAAATTCATTTTTTAGGGTGCTCATTAAAATGTCCAATAATAGCTATCCTGTTTTGATCAACAAGATAAAATGACAGAAAGAAAGGGAAGGTAAACGGCTGTTCTTAGATATGTACAACAAAGGAATTTTTTTTTCTCACAATTCTCACCTTTCCAGAAGCTAGGAGATCAATAAAGCACCAATCAATTCTTATAAGAAAGACAAAGTAAAATCCTCAAACTGCCTTTTATAAGAAAAGAAGAGGCAGAATGAACAAGTGGAGAGATAAAATCTTATTCAGTAAGTGCTGCTGATATTGAAATGATGGTTAACTATTTGCAAGAAACAGTTAAATACAAATCAAAATAAATTACATAGAGAATAAAAAGAGATATATATATATCATGTTTATATAAAATAAATACGTCTAAATATAAAAGTCAAGGAAATAATCTAAAAATAAAGGAAAAAAAAAGAGTTGAACTACATATCACTTTTCTAAAGTGACTCCAAGTAGAATGGCTCCATGAAACTGAGCTTAACCAGCTTCCTCTTTGTCCCTCTATTCCAGACTGAACCTGCAGCTCCAGCTTCAGAAGCCTGACTCATGATCTGTCCTCCCATGAGATACTCCCAGCATCTTCTCTACCCAATCTCCCTTCTTCTTAAATAATGGTCCTTTCCTGATGACAAGGCTTTTGCATTTAGTATATTTGAGTGGTGTTCCTGTTTCCTAGGTTTCAAACCTTTACAGAAGCTTCTTTGTAGTATCTCAAGCTCTTCATGGTGTAGGGAAAGGGGGTGATCAAGGAAAAGAGTTGAAAGACGGGTCAACCGAATAGGAAGGCTAATGGGTAAGTTTGTAGATAGTGGCTGGAATGGGCGAGGCCATGCAGCATGTTGTGAGGCAGGGCTTCAAGAGATGTTTGTTCCCCTCTTCATCTGAATACAAATATATGGCATATAATCATTTCCAAAAATTGATATAAAGCAGAAAAGCAAGATATGTCTGTCTAAAAGCAAGATATGTCTATACAAAAATGTAAACTCATCTACTAATATAGAGGATTCCCGGAAAGCTTGGACTTTTACAAACAAATGTAGTAATTCTAAAAAAGTCAAATGCTACCCTCTGAGGCCACACACAGCACTGAGATTCAGAGGCCTGGCTGTAGGTCTGATTCTGCCATTTGCGGCTGAGTGATTTTATTTTTATCATTTAACTTAGCTCTAACTCTTACTTTCCTAATTTAGGAAATGGAGATAACTCAGCAATTTCATCAGAAAAATTTCTAAAAATTATGAATTCCTAGGCTCTCCTCCCCAGCCCTATAGAATCAGAATCTCAGAGATCTTGAAATTTGTAAAAGTCTCTATGTTTAAAATCTCCCCTGTGTGATCCAGACACAGCGAATCTGAGGACTAGTAGTTGAAACTGCTGAACCACCTCAGTGGGTTATTACCTGCAGCCTGCAACTCGCCTCCCTCACTGTTCTTTGAATATATAACCCCTTATCCCAGGAGTCAAGAAAACCAACTGAGGTTTAGAACTGAGAAACCTTTAGACAGCGGCCCAGAGGAGGGCCAAGCAAGGCAATCTCTATCACGGTGCCGTAGGATTTGGTCAGGCAGGAAGATATGTGTCCTTATCATGCTAAAGTGGCCTTCAAACACATGTCTCAAGAAATACTCTGGTGATTAGGAAAATGCTTACTTAAATACAAGGCAATGCAGACTTCAGGTCTTGCTTGGAACCTATGTCTATTTTGACATTATTTCAAGGGGAAAAATCAGTTGCATTCTCCAAATGAACAGCCCATTATTGCACATTGGAAGCTTCTAGCTCACAGAAACAGGAACCCAACCAAAATGCTTAGGTCTGGCTTCTGCACTTATTCATTGAGTTATTTTGGTCTTTCTTTTAGTATGAGCATGGAATTACACTGGACACTTGGTAAGTACAGCTTTCTTTGAATCAATACCCACAACAGTTCCCTTCAATGATTATCTTTCTATTATCAGGTTAGGGCAATTCTTCAAAGAAGTGGTTTTGAATGGACCAATCCTTCCTCTTGGATTACTAGCGGGCTTTTAAACAACTGTTATAAATATGTGCTAAGAGTCAAAGGCTAACACAGGAACTGGCACCAACTGATATTATATGATAATGCAAAACTCTCAAGTATTTAGTTATGATTATGTGCCAGCATGGTGGTTATCAATAGGCATTATTAACATTTCAGTTTTTAATCCTCTTGGTCAAATCTTTATGTTGTTAAGTTGCTCTCTATTCCCTCTGCTAAAACCCCAATCTGCACCCAAGTTGGAGTATCATTAGGATAACAAGGTATGTTTACAAAGTGCTTTTGTTTTCAAAAGGCTTTCACAACAGGATTTCATCTGTTTTTAGCAAAAGACCTGACACAGCAATACGTGACATTAACCTCATGTTATAAATGGTAGCTGAGTCAGCAGTCACTCAGCCCACAGGTAGGGAGGGTGGCCCACCTGTCCAAAGGCACGAAGAACAACGGGAAGCCAGGTGGCTGCAGTGAGTAGAGGCCAGGCTGCGGAGGGCCTGAATGCTCAGTGTCTGAGCCAATTCCAGAGGCAATGGGATTTTTCATCTGAGAAGGGATTAGATTTGTATTACAAGAAAACAGTCAAAAGCAGGAAGGATGTGAAGAAGTGAGTGACCACTAAAAAAAGGTGACATAAAAAACAAGTTCCAGGCTTTGCTTACAGAAGGTAAAACCCTATGCTCACTGACTCTAGTCAGCTCCAGCTGCTTCCAGAAAACAATCACATTTAAAACAACTACAGTGGAGGAGCCCTAGAAGTGAGGCTAAGGGACAGTGACCACCCATCCTCCCCAGAAGCTTCTGGGTTCTTTAGGTCGCTGATGTCCTCTACCATCTGTGCTGGGCGGTGGTAACCTGAAGCCCAGAGTATTTGATGCCCTCTACTCTATTCTTTCCATTTCTTTTAGCCCATTAATTTATGACATGACACCTCAGGGAGCCAAAATGTAGACCTACAAAAAAACCATAGCAGAATCCTAGAAAAAACATCTATACAATTCACTGATTCAAAGTAGTTTTTGAGATCCTTTGTGCAGGCATTGTTCTTCACCGGGATATAGCAATGAATAAAGGACAAGCACAGCTCTCATGGAGCTTCTGTTCTGGCCACATATCTCTCCGGCCTCAGGGCCTTCACACTTGCTCTTTTCCTGGAGCACTCTACCCCCAGAAATCTGCAGGAGTTTCTTATTCTCTGACCCTCTTCAGATTCTTACTCCATTATCACCCCTGTGAGGCCCTCTCTACACACCTTAATCAAAATTGTGTTACCTCCTCTGAATGGCTCTTCACTTTTTACTCCTTCATAACACTTAACACCATCTAACATATATTTCTCTTACTTTTTCTTATTTTTCTCCTCCCATTAGATTCTAAGCTCCAGAAGGGAAGGGGCATTTGTCTGTTTTGTTCACAATTGTATCCCTAGTGCCTATGGCAGTAACTGGTATGTAGCGGGTAGGAAATAAATCCTGCAAGTTCACTCATATGATTTTAAAAAGCCTTTCCATATATATATATATACACACACACACACACACGCCTTAAGCATTTGCTTGTAGTCATTGTTACAAGTCATATATGTTTGCCTGCATAGCCAAGCATAAGTTCCTTATCTCTGAAGGAAACCAAAATACTTCTCTCTCAAAAAACTGAGGATTATTGAGCTGAAGAAGGAAAAAAACCAGGGGGCCATTCTGTCCCTTCTTCTGCCTGCTTGATGGCAGGACAGCAATTTACAAATACAAGAGGTCTTCAGCCCTGCCTCTCTGCCTTTTCTTGTCTAAAGACAGGCCCCTTTACAAGGCTTGCTAATCAGCTGAGACAGCAGTGCCAGAGCATCTAGGAGCAGACTTCACTCTTCCCATAAATTTATCCTCCCACATTTTCCTGCCTTTTGGAAGCCTGAAGATGCTTTCTTCTTTGTCTTGTCTCTAGAGGATTTATGGCTGTTTGTTAAAACATTATTTAGGCAAAGTCCCAAGACCACTGCCTTGGGAAAAATACACTTTTGAACTGAGGCCTCTCTCAAGCGACGGGTACAGCATGTACAATGTACTATTGCTATTTTTCCCCTGTTTATCTGACCTTTATTTTCAAAAGTGTCTCAACTAAAAATCTATAAAGGAAAAAAAGAAATTATATTTTTTATGCTATATCTTAGACATAAAGTTGTAAATCTCTAACGTTCAAATTATAGGCATTTATCCTTACTTTATTGCTTTAGTTCTTTGTTCTAAATTAAACATTTCTCACCTCTTATATGTTCTTTAAACATGAGCATCCTCTTCTTTTCATACTTAGGCCTTTACCATGAGGTATTTTCCACAGAATCCATAACCACTTACTATTTCTAGCTAAATCTATGTCAATTTGCAATATCAAAACAGCTTTGCAACACATAAGAACAATGTCAAATGTCTAATTCTTGTTCTTTCCAAATGCTATTTTTTTGATGTTAAAAACAGGTATGTATATAACTGCAGTCTAACCAAATTAAATTTCATACCTAATAAAACTTCCCCATGCTTTTCCTCTAATATTTCTTCTAAACAGTTGGTTTTCTAATGGGAAACTAAGTTGCAGTGATTCTCAAGAGAAAGGTACGAAAATGCAAAGTCTCTGATACAGAAATAACTGAGTACTATTTCTCTAGCTTCTGAGAGATACTGTCTAATAAGGAGAAATGAATGGGAAAAGTCAGTAGTGCTAAACTTAAGGCCCAGATTGTCCACCTACTAATGATATTTCCTGAGCTGCTTGCCATACAGAATTTAAGAGTAAATTAGTATCAGGATATGCTTTAAAATATAGAGCAATAGTCAAATGAAAGGCATGAAGCTTTCGGCTAAAGGTGAAGCCCTGTTAATAATTCCTCAAAGCATAATAAAGCATACTTTTTCCCCCTTTCCTTACTCCCTTAAAACAAGTACATAACAAACAGTAATTTTGTATAAGACATATTTTGAGGCCGGGCGCAGTGGCTCAAGCCTGTAATCCCAGCACTTTGGGAGGCCGAGACGGGCGGATCATGAGGTCAGGAGATCGAGACCATCCTGGCTAACACGGTGAAACCCCGTCTCTACTAAAAAAAATACAAAAAAACTAGCCGGGGGGGGTGGTGGGCGCCTGTAGTCCCAGCTACTCGGGAGGCTGAGGCAGGAGAATAGCGTGAACCCAGGAGGTGGAGCTTGCAGTGAGCTGAGATCGCGCCACTGCACTCCAGCCTGGGCGGCAGAGCGAGACTCCGTCTCAAAAAAAAAAAAAAAAAAAAAAGAAGACATATTTTGAGACATACCTTTGACTGTATTGTTCTCAGATTAACCAGATGAATGTCACAAGGCAAAGATGACTGTAATGGAGAGAATTCACCTTGCAGATCAAGGGTAGGTGAGGAGAACTTATTTGCCATTGGAAAGACTGGATGATTCATGAAAGAAGAAGTTATGTGGCTAAGGAGAGAAGGATAACTGACTGAATTCTTTTCTTCTTCCTAGCAAGAAAAAACAAAAATGTTTAAGAGGTCTGTATTTCCAGTTCTCATCACATTAAAGAACTATCTGAGAGGGTTTAAATATAAAAATATATGAATAATTTGGTTTTATCTTATAAATAACAGTCTTAGAAAACACTCCATAAACTATCAAGTTTAGTTGTAAGCAATACAAGAAAATAAACAGTGCACACCTAACTCATATGTTTAAAATATCTCTCCCATTGATTTAATACTAAAAATACTGAAAACATTTCCTACAAACATTTTAGGACAAGGCACACCTTTTTATGAAAATTATCAACCTATCACAAAACTCTCAAAGTATAAGGATTGGGTTGTACATAGATTATATGTTATGCATCATCAAATATTATCTCCCTTCTCAGGTTTCATCCACCATATTCTTGTGGTTTCATTTATACACCTTAACAAGACCATAAAGGCACGTACTGATTCAAAGCTAAAGTCCATCCATGTTACCAAATGATAGGAACTAAATGTTACCCAATAATAGAATTTAAAGAAAACAAAACTCTCAAAATAAATCCAATTTTAAAATATAAATAACATAGGTGGCATGCCTAGATCATCTGATGGTTTTCTTTCAACTTGGTAAATCAATGCCCATTGTTTCACTATTTTATTCCAAAAGTAGAAGTGTTAAATACGTTACTGAAGTTATCACACACTTACACAGTATATGATTATTCCATATAATTTAAAATGCTTTAGTCTTTGCTGTGATATATGGTTAAAGGCAACACTTCTGTAGGTTCAAACATTAAATAAGCTACTAATGTTGGTAGATTAAATATGCTAGACGACATGCAAAATTAAGTCAATGACTGAGTAGAATCTTAACCAATAATGCCTAAAGAGTAAAAACAGACACAAATAATTTAGAAAATAATTTATGCAGAAAGGTCCTTTGATCACCTGTTATATTTGAACCAAATTTAATTTTGTATCTTATTTTTTTAAATGATTACTCCATTGATATCTTCTGATTTTGCATCCTTTTTGTAATATAAGGCTCAGATAAAAGGCTTGGCTACTGATCTGTGTGAAGAGACAGGATTTATAGAGATATAGAGCTTAAAATTCAGAATGTCAGATTAGCATTGCACAGAAGGGTGCGAGCAAAAAGTGACTAGCATCGTGCCAGAAGCTAACATTAGATGTCATTACAATTCAGACCATGGAGAGAGAAAAAGAAAAATTTAAGACAGCAGAGGGACACTGCAATATTAAGACACTGACAAAAAATCAGGTCTGAAAGAATTGTAAAAAATGTATTCATTCCACATTTTTTTAAAAGAAAGATTAAATAAAGCATGTAAGATAATATTCTCCAACAATACTGAAATTTAATGCAGCTTGTAGAATAACATGAATAAAAGGAATAATTTCAACAAGATATTTTAAATGTACTCTCCAAGATCAAAGAACTTCATAATCTAGGTTAGGATTGCTGACAAAGTCACTCACGAGTAATAAAACACAAAAGATTGAAACAGAAAAGAAAACAAATTTGGGAAGTATTAAGTCCACTCTAGGTCAAGAAACATTCAGAGAAAGCTCTGGCTTTGTTCTACACTCTTGGAGTAATTCCTCGCCACTCCAGTGAATAGCCAGAACACTTCCTGATTAATCTTCTATACCTCAGAAACAATAACGTGCATATATACCAATCCTCCACATCAGATTAGTTCTTCCTAACCATTGGTATTTCCCCAAATTAACCATACAACAGAATGACTTAGGGTACCTTTAATCAACACAGATTCTTGGGTCCTATCCCAAATCTACAAAATCTTGAGAGGTGGGGTCCTGAAAATGCAAAGCTGAAAAGCCTCCCCAGGTAAATTTCATGGAGTCAGCCACACACTGCTCTGTGACCCTGTGCTGGAAACTGCCACCCCAGACATCCAACCTTATAGAGAAAACAGAGCTCCCTTTAGAATCAAAAGATAAGCTTTACCTTTTAACTACCTTTGCATTAAAAAAACAAGATTCGGTTTCAAAGACATTTTGACGGGCAGTCTTTTAAAAGGAAACAACGTCATGGATGTTAAGGACTTCAATAATTTAAAAACTGTGTAGTTTACTATCCTTAGCAAGCTAAGGAAGTTTAGAAAAGAGTTGTGGTTCACTACCCTAAGAGCACCATGAACAAATAACACCGCCAGGTTGGAGTGGCAAAGTCTCACCCAGGGTTCCGCCATTCATGTACTTTCTTATCATATTTTACAGCAACAAGAGGCTCAACAAGATATTAACTGTTGAACCATCGATATTTAAATTAATCTCTACAAAGGTTACCTTTCCACTCTAAGTCACATGATAAACCCAAAGTTTTAAAAACATGTTTTCTACAGGAAAGTTTATGTGTTTAAGTTATAAATGAATCCCCCAGCCTTATACTTAACTAATCTAGTACTATAAATCTTATTTAATTTGTTAGTTGGAAGGCTTCAGATAGTGTAAGTGTAGCTTTCTCTCTGCAGCCTGCCTGACATTAAAGAAAGTTTCTAGCACCTTCTGATCTAAACCACACAAAGTACAGCTCTTCCTCACTGGGTTCCAGCCCTTATTCCATAAGTCAGAACTTCCTGCTAGACTCCTTGGTGCCCTTAATTAAGCTCACTTTGAGTTAAACGATCCTTAAACATCAAAGGCTTCTACTTCATTTACATCAAATTCTGTTAAATTATGGTGAGATAGTAAGAGACCATTTTTAAAGTTACCTTTGTTTATTCAGTTTGACTTGAAACATGGTGGGAACTTAATAAGTCTGTTGAAGTAAATCTATTAATTTAATAAGCAAATGCAATATAAATAAATGAAACAAGAACACTAGAGAGAAAGGGTGGGGTAAAAAGACAAAGGAGATAAAATGAAGAATAATACATTGAATCATAACATTTAGAGGTAAATATCTGTAGCCCAGGACTGAAGACTATGGGGCAAATTTGAAGATACACATTTTGGTAGGTCTGTATGGTATTGAAAAGTTTTTTTGTTGTTTTTAAGCCAACTCTTTAATAAAAAATTCATAATAAAAAATCAATCCCAAAAAACCCAAAACACATTTTTTGGTTTTTACCCAAGAAACTGGAAATTTGTGTCACCCTGGGCAGGCATTCAGTCCCATGTGGAAACAATCAGCTGGAGCTGAGTTGTGGGTCTTAGTGGGATATGTCCTCAAGTTTAATGTAGATCTTCTGGTCACCTAAGTATTTACCCTTATCGTTGACCTCCCTCATGCTGTCACTTTTCTAAACCATATAAGCATTTAAGATTTTAATCTGATCTCTCCCAATTTCTTCTCCTTATATTTAAAGGTAAAACAACACAATTTTAACACTTGAACATTTCCAAGGTTCCTAGCTCAGTGCCTTATTAACCAACCAGTAGCAGGAAAGAGGTAAGGATAAACGGTCAAAGAAACAAATCCTAAAGCCATCAATGCCTGTTTTTAGTCCATTTTTCTGTTGTCATAACAGAATACCACAGACTGGATAATTTATCTATAAAAGAAATTTATTCAGCTCACAGTTATGGAGGCTGGGAAGTCCAAGAACATGCCACTGGCATCTGGTGAGGGCCTTCTTGCTGTGTTATCACATGGTGGAAAGGCAAGACAGTGCATGCAAGAGAGCTCATTTTTATAACAAAGCCGCTGCTGCAATAACTAACCCATTCCCATGATATTCATTCATGAGGGCAGATCCCCCATGACCCAAAAGCCTCTCAAAGGTCCCACTCCCAGCACTACCACAATGGTAGCCAAGTTTTCAACACATGAACTCTTGGGGGACACATTCAATCCTGGCAATGCCGAAGAGATGATTCCTATTTTCCATTTCTATTGGCCTTTGAGGATGATTAGCATAAATGATGGTCAAACTTGTGCAGCCACAGTCCTCGCTGGACACCTGTACATATCACACAGTGGATATCATTCAAGTCCTTGTTTTTACTGACTCTCTGCAGAATTCTCTGAGGACAGGACTTACTTCCACTTAGCTCGGGATTATTTCCATGAGGTTCTGTCATGCTCAGGGCTTCCCATTAAAATATCTTCCTATTCAGGAAGTATCCCCCCTCTTCAATTCCCTCCATCATTATTTTAGATATTAGAGTCTGAGTTGAAATTAAGAACGCTTTCTAGAAAATTCAAGTTACATGGTATTAACTTTCCTCAATTAAGTGTCTTTTTAATTATTTTCACTAGACATTAAAATGTATTTTCTCTTCTCTAGTTCATTTCTTATTTAAAAGAAACCATTAATTGAAGGCCCAGAATCCATACTTGAGTAAAAGAAAAATTTAACCAATATAAAAACATTAGATTAAATTTAAATCAATTACTATCCAAGGAGTTCTGAATGGGAATAAACAAATTATTTCACTTCTAAGTCAAAGCTTTATTGATTTGATGTGAACATTTTTATTGTTGTAGTTAACAGAAATTTTGTAGATTAGTGTCAATATAAAGTCATATAAACCAGAAACTTTTTCAGGAGGAGCAAAAGACAGTAGCTGTCAGCACTCAGACAATGATTTTCTTAGGCAGATTTAGTCCTTAAAACTAGGCTGTCTTGTCAGTAATTGATTTAAAACATGAGTCTCAAGAATGGTATGGCTCTTGACATCTAAAGTGGATACTAATTTTTTTTTCTAAGATATTCTAAATACTGGAAGAATTTTTGCTTTAATTAGCTGTTGCCATTTAATTCAATCAACTAGTATTTTATTTAAAGTATATCTACCACATATAAGGACATATGAAAATGAAGGCAACAAGTTCCTGGAATCTAGTAGGGGGAAAGGAACATGCATATGAAGACAAGGTAATAAGCAGGAATTGCAAAAAAAAACAGCGGCAAAATGTGCTCTAACAGTTCATTCATCTATGCATTTGGATATTCATTCATACGACATATATTTGGCATGTCCTCTGCCAGGAACAATCCTAGAAGCACAGAAAGGCACAATCCCCACTCTCATGGAGTTTATGGTCCAAAGGAGGGAAAAAGACATGGGTCAAATAATCACACACTTGCAGGAAGGTGAGATGCACAGTTTGGAGGCAGCATAGGGTAAGAGCTTTTAATCTGGTCCAGAAGCAGGTGATGAAGTAAGCACTAATCGAACTATCACCAAGAGTCCCAAAGGCAGAGGATAACAGGCCATGTGCAAAAGTGCTGTGGGGAGGAGGGGATGGAAAGTACTTGGGACTTAAAAGAAACCAGTGGGCCTAAAGCAGACACAGTAAAAGGCATGCCAATGCCTAGGGGACATGCAGGGCCCATAACATGAGGGGCTCTGGAGGCCATGGTAAGAAATTTTGACTTTTATACTGATAGCAATGAAAAGATATCAGAGGGTTCAACAGGAAGCAATAAAGTTAGATTTGGCTTTGAAAAAACACAAAAAAACAAAAAACATTCTGCCTTCTGGGTGGTTAAGAACAGACATATGGCAGAAAGAGAACAGGGTGGATGTGTACAGGCTAGACCCAGGAAATACAGGAAGTTAGTTTAGATTAGGGTGGTGGAAGTAAAGAAGATTATAAATTTGAAATATTCAGGCAATGAGATAGATAGGTGACGGCAATTACTCTGTGAGAAAAGGCTGATGGGAAGAAGCGTCTATCAAGCAGAACCCATGTCTGTCTTGGAGTTGGATGGACGGTGGTTGCTGTTGACTGAGGGAAACATTGGAAATGGGTCAGGTTTGGGAGGGAAGAGAGATAATGAGTGTTTTGGATATGCCAAGCTTGAGGTGTCCTTATAAACAGGCAGGAAGCAATTAGATAGATGAATCTGGAGGTCAGAGACAAGCCTAAGTTGGAGATATATATTAGTGGCTTCTACCTGTGTGGAGGATGCAAACAAAACCAGGGGAGTAAAAGAGATTGCCAAGGTATAGCATAAAAAATAAGAAAAGGAGAAGGCCAGGGGCCATGCTTTGAGAGCTCTAAGATTTAATGGCTGAGTAGAGAACTAATAGAGAGATAAAGAACTGCCAGAGAGGTGGAAGGAAAACCAAGCTGCATAGATCCATACAACCCCTGGCAAGGCAGTATTTTACAGAGTGACAATGGCCAGTGTCAAACAATGCTGTAAGGTGAAGTAAGATGACAAAAGTCAATATCCACTGGATCTACTGACATCGTAAAGAGCTCTTTCATAATATGATGGAAGCTAAAGCCAGACTGAAACAAATTGAGTGTGAGAAGGAAGTGATGAAATAAACTCATCTGATAAACTCTGGCTCAATCGGTTAGGAGAGAGAGGACAGTAGCTTACAGGAAATGGAAGTAAGAGTCTGAAGGAAGGCTGCATTCCATTTCTATTTTTAACAGAAGAAAACAAAGAGTGTTCAAAAGCTAACAGAAAGAATCTCCCAGGAAGTGTTGGATATGAGGAGCAAGGGAGAAAGAGAGAGAGAATGAATAGTAAAAGGATGCTGAGGTGGTTGAAGAGAGTAAGTTCCAAGGACAAGTGGTGGGATCTGCCTAGGATGATGGATAGTAAAGTCTCTTTTTAACGTATCGGGAGGAAAGACGGGAAGGGTGGAAGTAGATGTTAGGTAACTGGAACAGAGAGCCCCGTCTAATGGCTGTTCTCTCTATAAAGTGACAGGTGCAGTCACTGGCTGAAAAGAGTAGAAAAGACTTGCAATGGTCAGTGCAGAAAGGAGAATAGAGCAAAAAGTAAAAGCCCACGTTCAGGGTGCGTGATAACTTATGGAGAATTCTGAAGATAACTTTACCTGAACAAGCATATCGTCAGGTCATTCAGGTCCAGCTGGGCTTGTGCCAGACCATTCAACACAGAGTACTAGATTTTTGCTTTGAGGAATAAAAATCAAACATGGAAAACCTACATATAAATACATTTTCAACTGAAGAGTCTAAGACTAGAATAAGTACACTAACATTTCAAATAAATTTTACTAAGATTTCAAATAAAGTTTACCAAATTTAATCTCCTAAGTATATGACTAAGTTCTATAACTTCTATTTAGCTCAATTTTTCAATTCTTATTTTTTTCAAAATAATTTCAGAAATATTTACCGAAGCTGATTTCCTGTTATTATTTTTTATCTACATAATAAGCAAACATAAAAAATAGAAAGACCTAAGTGCAAAACTTACATGATATTTATAACTGAGTTCTCTTTCTGTGAATGTGGGCCACATTCACTATAAAGAAATCTCAATATTGGAAATGATTCAAAAAATTTTTAAAGTGGAAAGTCGTAATTTCAGTATCAGATCATGCTAGTTATTTTTTCATACCGTATTAACTGCACTTCTTTTTTCTAGTAGTATTCGAAATAGATTAGCTGTAATCTTATTATCCTGGACACCTTGCTCAAGGCCACGATTATCATCTTGCATGAGTCTTCGATCCATGATAACTTCAATCTGACCTAATACGCAAACAAACAAACAAGCAAAACTGACCAGAGTTATTTAATACTGACATTCGTTGAGCATCACTTAAGTAGAAGCCATGATGTCTTGCTCTAAATTTCCCCTCTAGTCAAGGAGGTGGATTTATACAACCCACTACACCATGGGCTTTCTCTTGATAATAGCTCAAAGTAGCTCCTACAAATTCATAAAACAGAAGAGTATTTCTGTGTTTCTTTAGTAATGTTTCACAATATCTGATAAGAAATTTAAAAATGAGACAGGACAGATCAAAATTTAAATGAAAATTTTTTTCCAAAACATTAACCTAAACAGTAAATTAAGTTCTCCAAAACTTTTAGTAGCACCATTTGGAATAAAAAATGCTTATGAGGTTTATTAGGAAATGTACATCACACAGAGAGTAGTAAAATACACATAGATGGGTAGGTCTAAAAAAGGTTTACAAATAAAATTTAGGTTACTTGATATGAAGCAGGTTGCTGAAGAAGCCCTAGAATGTGGACACACTCATGATATACTCCCTTGCTTCTCTGATATTGTGTTAGTGGCAGCACCACTGTCCTGCCTTTCTGGCTTAAAAGGGGTCATACCTGGTTCCTTCATTTGCTATGCAATATTTCCATATTTCCCCTAGCTCAAGTTTTGGAAGCTAATCATTACGAGATTAAAAAATTAAAAAAACCAACTAGAGCCGTATATATATATACACACACATATATATATACACACACATATATACACATACGTATATATACACACACACACTTAAGCTAATACTCAAATAAGACTTAGAAAACTGATGTTATATACTTAAAAATACATGCATATTCATTCATATCCATTACTATATTAAATGATCATTTGGTACAAAAGGGAAATAGCAAACACAAAAGACTAACAATTACTACTATTACATAGTCATACCAACTCTGTTTAGCTTCTTTCTTCTGAGTTTATGTATCTAGTACCTAAAATTACCAAAGATGAGTAGAAATCTCATTGTCACTACCTTCATAATTTAAAAGACAACTGTCTAAGATTTAGTCCCTAGGCTCAGGGATTAAATTGGGTGTGAAGTGACAAGCTGTAGATAGGTATGATTGGCATAACATACCTATTCAATTTAGCATATCAATCTCTTGGCAATTTCTAACTCTTCTCCTGTCTCCAAATGTTGGTACATATGTGACTGGCACTTAGTGATTTACTGGATTGTACTTGAATTGCTTTAATTCAAATACTAAGGTATTTGGTGGCTATAGCAGAAACAGAGGAACTTTATTTCTTAGCTTGTCTTTACCAGGAACTGAGATAATGCTGCTTTGTTCATCACGGCTTCAGTCTTACTGTCTAGTCCTCTACTGAGGGCACAGCTTTGAGAATTCAAGGCAGTGTTTAAAAATGGGTGGCTCAAGAGTCATGTAGGGCATAAAAATGTTTTATGTTTTGTCAACACAGTGTTTTTTAACAAATGATATCAATATTTTTCAGATTGAACAACTTCATGGAAAATTCCAGACTTCTTGACTCTTCTTTCAAAAATTGAATTTAGCAACACTGGGCCTCTAACCACACAGTAACAATGCTGCCCCACTGCACACTGAGAACATGCTCTTCAGTTTGCTCAAGTCTCTAACCCTCCCTATTGGATCCCTGATGTGGAGTCATTACTATTTTCATAACCGAATTCATGTCTTTATGGCATGAGTTTACATGATCTTATCTAATGAAGGCCACAAAGAAAAATGAGAAGTAGCAGTTTGTGTGTGTGTGTGTAAGTTACAGAACGCATGTATACGCCTCATGTAAAAAGTGGGCTTGTGTCAAAGGACACACTAGGCATGTGCACTCACTTATCTGGCTCCTTCAGACATTTATCTCTACGAACTCTTAGAATGTAAGAAAGAAGACCAATGATACCATGTATGATAACCAATTAAAAATATGTATTATAAAAGATCCAAGTCTCTCAATAGAAAGACTTGCAAAAATTAATCAGTGTCTATTGACTATTTTCTCTCACTTCCTATGCATCACTTTTTCTCTTTTGGAATCCTTAAAGCCATACCTCTTTATCCCCGTATCTCTGTAATTTCTACTCCCTTCCTTCTTTCAGGCGGTAGCAGAATAGAAAGACCATGATTCACAGAAGGACCTAAGTTTGAACCACGACTTCCCAAATTTGCAAACTTAGGCAACTTATCTAAACCTCCGAATCTGAGTTTCCACATCCATTAAATCATGATGATGACAGAGACCTCTGCAAAGTAAACACTATTAAGAGAAGCAAATTATCTTTAAAAAGAAATCTTTACATGGAATTTTAGGTCTCCTGTTCTTCATCTGAAGATTTAGGAGATTCATCTTTTTATGTTGTTCTCACAAAACCCAAACTTAATAGTCTGGTTGCTGAAAGAAAAAAGCTGAAAAGAAGACAGGGAGGTTTTAACTAGAGATTATACCACATCTGACCAACAGAAAAAGTATACACTTGGAACTGAAACCTTTCAGAGTGAAAAAGAGTGTAAGCAATACATACCACTATTCAAACTTGAAACGCCTAAAGACTGAGCAGAGAGCAGTGTCAAACGATGTTTGGCATCCTGGATATAGGCCATTGTAGTCATGGGATAGACATTTGCTTGAAGAGGCAATTTGCTCAGTGTCATTCTAGGTTGAATCTATAAAACACAACAATTCCATCTACAAAAAGTGATATTTACATATATTCTTTTAAAAACTGGAGGACAGGTGATTTTTCTTTCTAAGAGCTTTAAGACGAAGCTTCCTTTTTTGTTCAATGGAAGAAATAATTTAAAAATTAAAGCATTATTTAAAACAATATAAAGAAAAACCACAAGGATATTAGAAAACAATTTTTAGGTGGGAAAGGTAGAACTTGCCCAGATTTTTAAAATAGGCATTCCTATTTAAATTCAGAATAAAAATGCTTAAAAGTCTTCTAACTCTCCAATATTTGCATAAAACAAATTATAAAAGTATTAAGTATTCATTTCTCATCTAAATCTAACATACTGCTTTTGTAATGAATGCTAAGTATAATAGCTCTCTATCCCCTTTCAAGAAATATCTCTTATTATTCTTGAATTGGTTTTAATAAATACCACACAGATCTCCACACCAAATCTTCTAAGATATTACATTATAATCAAATGCATATTTATATTTAAAAACCATTCAGTGCTTACTCTTTTTGATTAGTTTCAATGTAGATAGTTCCAAATTCCAATTCCTTGTAGCCTAGTACCTGAATGTTCGAAATATGACTCTATTTTTTGAGAAAGACTGTCGGTAACCCCAAAGCCCATCTGGGTCACAGTGACTGACTGTAAGCTCAGAACCCTGTTATCAGTGAATCTTAATGATACCACATAAAAATGTCATCTCCTCATTTAAACTCATTAAAGTTAGACATAAAAGTGAAGAAAAGAAGAGGTACAAAGTTACCATAATAGTTAACATGTATTAAGTGCCCATTAACGAAAGGCATGGTCCTGAGTATTTCACAAATCTATCTTTAATCTTCCCAACAACCCTGCAATGTCTCCCTCAAATTACTGGCTGTACTAAGTTGAATAATGCCTCCCTCTCTCAAATTCCTGTCCACCCACAACCCGTGAATGTGATCTTATTTTGAAATAGAGCCTCTGCAGAAACAGATGAGGTCATTCTGGATTATGTTGGGACCTAACCTAATGACTGGCATCTTTACAAGAGGGAAATGTGGACACAGACAGACAGATACGACAGGCATAGGGAGAACTCTATATGACAAAAGAGGTAGAGACAGGAGTGATGCATACACAAACCAAGGAATGCCAAGCATAGGCAACCACTAGAAGCTGGGATAGGGCAAGGAAGGATATTTCCCTATAGCCTTTGGAGGGAATATGGCCTTGTCAACACCTTGATGTTATAAATCTAGTCTCCAGAACTGTGAAAGAATAAAATTTTGTTATTTTACATGATTCCATTTGTATGGCAGCCTTGGGAAATTAATAAACTGATAAAGCTACAACTGTAAAATGTTTAAAGAAAAAAAAAAAGTAAACCTACCTTAAAAGAATTCTGTATTTCTCCTTTCCAAACCAAATTAACTTATATAAGTGAACTTATTTTTAAAAATGTAAAACTATCACAATTGTGTTGTTGCTACCGCCACTCCTCACTGGAGCTAGAGATCTAGTTTTGCCCAAGTACTACTATATCCAAAGCTTAAAAAACGGCCAATTTTAAAAGCAGAAATATTACAGACTTAAAAGTAATATTTTCTTTTTTAGTCAAACGTTCCATCCACAAAAAGAAAATTCACATTCTTAGTTAGTCAGTTTTACTAAGTTCCTCATTCATGTCTACAACCACAAATACAAATAACTGGTTTTGTATGATTTTAAAAGACTTCCTTTTGTATATAAAAAAATTAATCACCATAAAGTTGAGATTTTATTTGGAATCCAAATGGCTGTAGTCGAATTAACATGCAAATTCAGAAACTATGCTGAAATTTTTATGTTTTGGAAAAAGTTTAAATTTAACTTTTGTAGGAAATCGTAGAAGAGAAAATTATTAAAATCTTTTTCACCCACCCCCAGTTGAAAATCAAAGTAAAAGTGTTTATTATAAAATTATTTCTATTCACAGCCAAAAATCTCTAAAACACTTGTTTTAAAAACATGCTTATGGTTTTAATGGTATTTCAAAGATCTGTTATCAAACACATACACTCAGAAAACAGAGATTTAGGTAACAATCAAAAGTGCTCTATTCAATTGGAGAATTGACAATCTGATAAGACCGTATAAATCAACTTCCTTACTAGAGTTTGAAACTATTTCATGAAAATTTTGATTAAATATATACCTGCCTATTTCTAAACAGATATACCTATGTATATGTACACATGTGTGTCTGTGTACGTACAATGGTATACACAAACACACATACAGAGGAAGAGTTTTCCTGAAATTTACAACAGTCCATTATTAGATCATACATTAAACCAATATATAAGGAATAAACTTAATAGGCATGAATCAATTCCTTATGAGGAAAACTGACATAGACTTTGTATACCCACACAAATCTCATCTTGAATTGTAATCCCCAGGTGTTGAGAGAGAGACCTGGTGGGGAGACTGGATCATGGGGGTGGTTTCCCCCATGCTGTTCGTTTGATAGCCAGGGAGATCTCATGAGATCTGATGGTTTTGTAAATGGCAGTTCCCCTGGGCTTTTCTCTCTCTTGCCTGCAGCCATGTAAGACTTGTCTGCTTCCCCTCCACCAGGATTGTAAGTTTCCTGAGGCTACCCCCCAGTCATACAGTACTGTGAGTCAATTAAACCTCTTTCCTTTATAAATTACCTAGTCTCGGGTATTTCTTTATAGCAGTGTGAGAATGGACTAATACAAAAACAGACCAGGCACAGCGGCTCATGCCCATAATCCCAGCACTTTTAAAGGCTGAGGTGGGCAGATCACTTGAGTCCAAGAGTTCGAGACCAGCCTGCCAGCATGGTGAAACCCTGTCTCTACTAAAAATACAAAAATTAGCTGGGTCTAGTGGTGTGTGCCTGTAGTGCCAGCTACTTGGGAGGCTAAGGCAGGAGAGTCGCTTGAACTTGGGAGTCAGAGGCTACAGTGAGCCAAGATCATGCCACTAAACTCCAGCCTGGGCAACAGAGTGAGACTCTGTCTCCAAAAAAAAAAAAAAAAAAACTAAAAAAATCCCAAAAAGTATAATAATCCATCAATCCCTAATTATGTTTCCTTTCTGGTAGACAGATTCATATATATATTTTTTAGCATCAAGATATTTAATATTCATAGTGGTCACCAAATCTACCCTTTGAACAAATAAATCTTTACAAAAAGATGTTCTTAAAAAAATGGTCTCCCAAGTATTTGTTCTAATTGTAGAACCCGCAATTATCTATCAAAATTCAGTTTTATTTTAGAAATAATTTGCAACTTTAGGTATTACTTTGTCAAAGGATCCAAAATTAACTGGGGCATTATTATATATAAGAATCATACACCAATACAACCATCACTTAAACATTTTAAAGGAAAATTACCTGGTATCCATTTAGGTCAGTATAAAATCTATTTTGGCTTTTTATATCAGAAGAAATTTTCATTGCAATCTCACGGTTATATACTTTTCGGATGTCCACAATATTGGAAACTTCCACAGACTGTCCTTCTATTCCTAAAAAAAATATATAGATAGATAGATAGATAGATAGATATAGATATAGAACTTCCAAAGTTACATACATTTTCTTGTTTTCTACTTCCTATCTTAACATCTCTCATATAATAAATGCTATCACAATTTAACTTTTCTTTTTAAAAACTATCAGAAGGTAGATAACATTTATTCAGGGGAGCATATTATTCAACTAAAGAATGAAGCAGCTGGGATGAGAAAAATGTAGATGATGTATAACATGTAAATGACTCTCTGAGTTCGAAACAGGACATGAAATGAAAAAAGGGCTGCTCAGCTACAGGCCAGTCCACTTCTCACCTGCACCACCATTCCCCGAAAGAGCCATTCTAGCCTACTTTTTCACCATTTTCTCCTTACAGACCAGATATTATGAGCCAGTAAAGTTTACATTCTGCTGGTTCAAGTGACAGTGTATTATTGCTAGGAAAAGAGACAGGAGATCCAAGGAGATGGTTTATGGCCGAAAGTGATATTAAAATATTAGTATTTGTGGACTATAATCTGGAAAGCTCTCCAGAAGTTAAATCAATTTTAGTTGAGTTTAGTATCTCTTACGACCCCTTGTTATGAAATGATCCATTTTGTCCTTTGTTATATAAAGCAGAGGACAGCTTTAAAAAGTCCCTAACATATGAAACATTCGTTTGGACAAGCCTGAAGTGTTTACTAGTCTCTGTCATTCTACTTTAATTGTATCTTCAGGTCCTCAGTGAGGCCTTGGGTCAATTTCATAGATGGAGAGAGAAGTTAAGAGGAAATCCAACACACATAATACAGATCAAGGGTGTATGAGATAAAAAGGAATGAATTAATGGCATTTGCAGTGACCTGGATGAGACTGGAGACTACTATTCTAAGTGAAGTAACTCAGGAATGGAAAACCAAACACTGTATGTTCTCAATGATATGTGGGAGCTAAGCTATGAGGATGCAAAGGCATAAGAATGATACAAAGGACTCTGGGGACTTGCGAGGAAGGGTTGGAGGGGAGCAAGGGATAAAAGACTACAAACAGAGTGCAGTGTATACTGCTTGGGTGATGGGTGCACCAAAATCTCAAAAATCACCACTAAAGAACTTACTAATGTAACCAAATACCACCTGTACCCCAATAACCTATGGAAAATTTTTTTAAAAAGGGTGTGTGAGAGATATTACAGGACCTTCTAAAGACAGCAATGAGGAAAGTGGTCATAAGAAAGAGTGACGTTATTCTATTTAATAAAGCTGAAGCCTTCTGAGGTTCAGAAAGGAAAAAAGGGAAAATGTGGAAGGGAGGAAAGGAGTAAGGAAGACTTTTTCCTAGGAGCCAAGAAGAATTCCCAGAGTTTAACAGAAGGAGACAGCAAAGAGTTAAAGAAAGGAAGTTTAACTTTGTGAGGTTTGTGGGAAAGAATGTAAATGCAGGCTCCACGGTTCTCGGGGCTGGCACCCGTGGTCGTACTGAACACAAGGCTTCTCGTCGGGACTCTGGCACACCACACAGGTTCCCAGTGTTCCCAGTGTTTGGCTGGGGCAGGGCACGCCATGGCAGGCAGTTTCCCTTCCATTCCCCTTGGGCTATACTGGATCGGTCCTTCTGCAAACAATGACTGATAAAGCAGAGAAGGTTGCTGTAGAACCTGAAAACGTGTTTAAATGTCATAGGGAATCGAGAGTCCTTCATCTCAGAAAAGGCAGAAGATGGCCCTGTTGTTAAGGAAACAAAGAGCAGGAGACAGCCTTATTGGAGGTTCTACCATGTCCAAGGAAAAGAAGCTTATGGCAGGAGATGGTATTCCACCAAGCCAATTGGATTCTTGGTTTGATGATTTCAGTGGTTTCAACAAAGATGGGCTGATGCAGAAACCTGGTAGAAATGCACCTGTAGGAGGAATCATTACCAGGAATTTCTCTGGAGATGACCTAAAAGTCACAGAAATACTCCCTTTTCCAAAAAGCCAAGAAGAAATTAATGTTGATATAAAATGTCAATTAGTGAAGGAAATTCGACACTTTGGACGAAAATATGAAAAACTCTTCAAATTGCTTGAAGGACTGCAAGGACCTATGGAAGTCAAGAAATGATTTTTTGAATCCATCATCAAGGAAGCCACAAGATTTATGAGGTGAGACTTAATTCAGCACCTTGAGAAGAAACTGGAACAAATGATTTCTGGCTACTTGTTCAAGAAGGATCACCTCACCCCAAATGCATAATCTTGCTAATGACTGAGGAGAAAAAAAGGATCAGATTGCTGTTTTCTAGAATGGAGCAGGATATTGCTGAAGCCTTTTAGCATGTGTTAGTGAATAAAATGGACTTCCAGAAGAGACATTTCTGTTAAAAAAAAAAAAAAAAAAAAAAAAGAATGTAGATGTAGTGTAAACACCATAGATTTATCTGAAAAGTACAATGGAAATTCTAAAATATAAATAACAATCTAGTGATAAATAACACTTAAATGGGCTGAAGCCTCTAGGAACAGAATTTTCAGAATGCTCACTGAACTTCTTTCTGGTATATACTGCTCTTCCAACTCAAATGGAGCTAACTTCAGTTTCTTACTACATTCATAAAACTGTTATGAGTACCATCTCCATGGGTGAGGAAATGTGGAATGTCCTTTATTTTAAAAAAAAAAAAAAGAGAGAGAGAGACAGGGCCTCACTATGTTGCTCAGGCTGGCCTCCAACTCCTGGGCTCAAGCAATCTTCCCACCTCAGCCTCCTGAGTAACTGGGACTACAGGCATGTGCCACTGCACCCAGTTGATGCCTTTTCTTTTTTTAAATGGCCACAGTCTGAACCACTAACCTCTGCCAGTTACCTACACAGGTACATTTCCTGATGACAGTTATTACAAGGACCTGCAAAGACAGATGACCCAAATATCTCCATCACTATTGAGAAGTTGAAAAACAAATCACATATATAACTGATGATAAATAACAGTATCTTCTATGACCTAGGAAATGCATTACTCTAAACGCAAACCCTCTTTTCAGTATGCTTACATTAACCAAAATAGTTTTGTAAAGCCAAAATGAAATGTATATGGAATTTTAATAATAATAGATAAGCATCTACAAATGAACCAAAAACATCTAAAACACAAAATGTAGCACCAAGCATGATAGTATTCATGTAATACTAGGGAGCATGGCTGATGACAAGAAGTAAACTCTAATTTAATAAAGGCATGCATTGGGTTTTTAGTATACTGTTTTAAGCTTTCTTCGCTCTAGATTAGATATTTTCTCAAAGAGCAACAGAATACATGAAATGAAATAAAGCCTTAACAAAAGAGAACATCATTAATTTTAATTCATGTACCTCCAGAAAGCATTTATAAAAGAACATGCTTCAAGGAAAAAATAGTTATTTCACATTACCTCTATCAATAATAAAGTATTTCTGTTGAGAAAATCATCTTTCTCAAGCTCAGTATTATACTTAGATCCTGTTGTGGCAACAAACACTTAAAGCTCTTTAAAAGGAACTTTATGTCCATTCACAATTCAGCAAGATACCAATTTAAAGTTTGTATCAGCACAGACTTTTAAAATAAGATTAAACATGCTTATTATGAACAAGCCAAACAAAACCTGTAATGGTCATAAAAACAAGGAGATATCCCTGAGTTCTCAATGGTAATTTATTATTTTTTTAAAGAACAGTATATGTGAAACAGTGAAAGGATTGCCAACTGTTCCTATTCTGTGTCAGTAATTCCTTAAGCTGTACCTTTCCCAAAGAGGCTCATGCGATGGAAGGGAGAACATCCCGGGAAGCAGGAATGCAAACCAGCAGTATCCAGTGGTCTGTTTTACCTGCACATCACATGGCAACAAAAATGCTTTTTTTTTTTTTTTTTTCCTTTTACTAAAGTGGCTCCACCTGGGCATGAATGGCCAGGGCTTTCTAAGTCTCTCTGGTTTTTCTTCAACACTTTACAAGATTAGTCACTAGGGAAAGAAAGGAGTGATGCCATTCCCAAGTTTCAACAAAGAAATATGTGCCTTCTTGCTGCTAATTCTCTCCTCCTTGGAAGAGAGAATGGAGGTTGTTTATCCTTATTCACATAGGCAACGCAAGGTAGAACAGAGCCAGTTCACAGGTGAAAAGTGGTAATAAAAAGGCCAGAAAGAGTCCTTCAGAAGGTCCCACTACATCAGAGTGTTCTATAGATGGGGGTAGATCCCACCCCCAGAGCTAGGATTTTTTTTGTTTGTTTGTTTTTTATCTCCCTACAGAATGTTAGCTTCTCATAAATACAGACTGTCTTATGCACCATCTTTGCATTACAGTTCTTAACAACATTTGGGGTACATGGTAAGTACTGAATCACTGTTAGACAGAAATAGCTAAGATATGAAAGCCTGTCCTTTATCATGCAGAAGTTAGTTGACATGGGAGGAAAGCAAACTGGGCTATGGATAAAGTTTAAGTAGCTGGAAAGATGAGAGAATAAGAACTTTCATTTTACATACATGTTACATGCATGTTAGAATGTAAGTTCCTTAAGGCTAGAGACCATGTCTTATTTATCTTCATGTTCCCAGCATGTAGACATGTATAATAAATGTATGCTGAGTGAAGGGTGGCAACTATGTGGCAATGACAGGAGCCAAGAGTTACTGATGCTTACTATGTACCATATGTTTACTACAAGCTTTATATATAATGACTCCTTTCGTCCTGACCCTAAGCAAGGAAGAAATCACTTTCCCAAGGACAAGGCTGGCAGAACCAGGACTATACCACTACATCATCATGCCTCACTGGCAGACCAACTATTGAAGAAGGCTCAAGTTACTCTGGGACCAAGGACTGGGAGAGGCCTTGTAGTGAGTAGAGAGAAGACCTCCAGATTTTGTTTTCTTTTGTTTTTAAGGGGAGAGGGCACTGAACTGAAATCTGATATCTTTCAAGAGCTATTTGAGTGAAATAAGGCACAAGAGGCTTCCAGACCCCCAAAACTCTTTGTAACAACCCAAAACTCTCTTTCAAAATGGCATGCTCACCTTAGAAGCCAAGAAAGTAATACATATTTAATATTAAAGACAGATACTCTATTGCACAGCAGTTCCTCCCCACTGTACTTAGCTGAGATGTACAAAATGGTGAGCCCAGTAGGCATGCACCAGCATGTTCACTGCATACTGGCGCTAGGAACAATAGGGAAATGAATAAATAAAATCACATATGCCCATGTTATGGAATGCTGTGTCACAAATGAAAAGAATGAGGTAACTGTCTCTCTTGGCAGAGAAACATCAGAAGAAAAAAGCTAAATGTAGCATTTGTATAGCATGATATACTATGCTGAAAATCGACACAAACACAATACTATACTTTTCTACAGTTTTAAGACCATGTGGTGCATGTATGCTTGCACATATATCTGAATTCCTCTCCTGAGGAGTGGATGGAGACAGACACAGATGTCAGAGGAATTTTACTTTGTATCTGTAATGTGTGGAATTTGTCAGAAGAGTAGTACACATAAATATTATTTATACCTGTATTTATGAAATAATATTAAGCATTTTTAGAATATTTTCTGAGACAGCAAGAAAAAATAAAACCAAGTAGATCACTGTCAGGAGGCTGGGCCATACCACAGCTTTAGGAGGACAGAACACTCAGGCTTACAGGGTTTTAGCACCAGTCTCAAAATGACGTTGCTCTTCTCAGAGCCTTCCCCCACTGGGTGGATGAGAGAGAACAGAAAACAAAAGGCATCACCCTCTTAACTGTTGCTCAGCACCAGTCTAAGGAAACCAAAGGGGGTGGTGCCTGGTGTGGGGAGAGAAAAACTGGAGGGCAAGCCTGACACATGCCATGCCTGAAATACGAGTAGAGGAAACATCCAGGAGGGTGTAAGGACTCCAAGAAATGCAAATGGAAACCCTGGAGTCATAGCTCTGAGCGACAACTAATGACAGCCTTTGGAGAATCGCAGGCTTTTACTTCCTCTGTACCACCAACTCTCTCAGTTCCTCAACAATTTATCTGGAGCCACCTAATTCAACCCTGAACTGCAGAATCTCTGAGTTAGCTCAACCCTCTCCACCTCTCCAGATCATCTTACTCTAGCTATTTTGAAATGCAAAATATACTTTCCCAAGGAATATACTCATAAATCATACACCACTCTCGCCACACTCAACCAGTTATAGGAGTGAGAGGCAACAACTCGGGAAAAAGGACAAAACAGAACCTCACTCATATCCCAGCAAAGTCCAGTATCTTATCAGTGGCACCTAATGTGATTAGGACAACTCTTTACATCAAGAGGGACAATAGCAAATGGCCCACGGTCACCTAGGAAAAAGACAAGTGATGGCAAGAATCCTAAGAGACATATTTAAGTCTGCAAATAAAAGTCTAACTGAAATTTAACATGGCTATCAAATCACATAAAATAAATCTCCAAAATACCCATCTAAGATTCAAAGAAATGTCTGAGTGTCTTAAAAATACTGAC
The DNA here is from genome assembly GCF_000951045.1 of Mandrillus leucophaeus. Classification (NCBI taxonomy): domain Eukaryota; kingdom Metazoa; phylum Chordata; class Mammalia; order Primates; family Cercopithecidae; genus Mandrillus; species Mandrillus leucophaeus. The sequence goes on along the minus strand of NW_012106031.1, from coordinate 1,492,496 downwards.
ACTCAGGCAAAGCAAACCTTGCTATCTATCTGATTGTTGTGCTCATCTCCTTTCCTCCAATCTGTGTCTGAGCAGAGAGGATGACAGAATCATCACTTTGTTGTAGAAGTAGGATAATCATAAAAAACCAGGGCTTCTGATTTTGAATATTCCCTCTTCGATTTGGGAAACATTTTGTTTTATATTTTAATCATCAAAAATATAAAACTACCTTTGCTATTATGCACTTACTTTAGTGATGTTTTTGTAAAATTTATCCAACTTAGCTTAAAGCTCAAGCTCATGGTTACTAATTAACATATACTGCTTAATTCGTAAGTATGCTTTTATGACATTCTCACAACAACGATAAACTGAGTAAGTCAACATCTAAATGTTTCTAAAAAGAAAATACTATTGTGACCACATTTTTTAAAAACTGTACTAATATCTGAAAGTACCAAAATAAAAATGGTAATAATTTCCACTATTGAATGACCATTTTTTCCATGTTGACTGACTCAATTTACCATTCATTATAAGATCTAATTTATCCTCTGAGTCACTGCTGATTTCTGGGTCTGTAAATGTTCATATTGATTATTTCTCCACAAGTGAAAATTTTAACATCTGCTTTCACGAATACAAATTTTAGTAAATTTCATTTCAAGTCGCAAATTTAAGAAAATGATGATACACTGCTTTGTACCATTCATAAAATACTACTAGATAAACAGCTACTATTACTTATCGATCACTTATGAGTTAGGCACTAGTGTACCTATTTTATGCTTTTCATTTCAATAATTCTCACAAAAATGTCAAAAACTAAATCTGTAATAGGAAAGGTATGGCATTTTGATCATATGAATTGTAAATGCTGGGTAAAGATTATACCAATAAACTATGATATGCTTGAAGAAGACATAATAACTGAAAAACATAAAACAAAACTGAAAGGCTTTTTGTTTTTTTTTTAAAAGCATTAATGTTATGAAACAACAGAATTTTTTGGAAGCTCTGTTTTGGAGGGATCATAACACTGACATCAGTTTTAACCTCAAAATAGATAAAATAAATAAGGTCTAACTAAAACACTCCCCTAGGAAGTGAATAAAATAGCTCACAACATTGGAGTTTTTTGGCGCCTTCCCTGTGACCCAGGCTTGGGCTGGTCTAAGACAGAAGAGAGAAGCTGGCTGAACTAATAATGATACTTGATTTGCACATCTGTGGCACTGGCAGTTACTCTGAACTCACCTATTTCCTGTTTTCCCAAACATGCTCCTTTCTAAGGCATCTTTAGGCAGGAAAAGATTCCTCACAATGATCTGCCGCCATGACAGATGTTTCTTTCTTTTCCACCACTCTATATCTTCTCCCAACTTACAATAAATAAATAAATAAATAAATAAATAAATAAAACAAGCAGCAGCATCTCTCTCACCCTGTTTAGTGGGTACTGAACAAAGACAGTTCAATTTATTGGTGTCTGACTGGACTTTAATGACCAAGTAACAAATATTTCTGCAAAACACGTGGTTTCCAATTGCTTGCTTTCAACAAAATTGAAAGTGTACCTAATCAGGTTGTCAGGCAGTAGGACTTTAAAAATAATTGATTAAAATTAATGTTTGACGATAGGTCAGTCTGTGACTTTCGGCATTTAACCCAGGAGTTCAAAGTACTGAATGATATTCCTATAACAAAACTCCTTCCATTACCAGCTACTTATTTATGTTAATAACTTCCCTTTGCACTGATATTTACAAAAACAAAAATTAAAAATAAAATCATATATCATTCTAGCAATGAGTGATATTCACCAAAGGACACATTATCCATTAGGAATAAAAAAGGTACAACCCATTGAGAAAAATGTTTCCATTAAAATTTATAAAATACAATTATTAAAATAGGAACATATTTATGTTTTTTTGACCAACTGCATGCCAATAATTTTTACATCTCAATCCAGAAGAAATAAAATACTTAGAGCCTTATAACAGACTTTTAAAACTGTATATATAAATACACACACACACATGATTTTTGTTTTAGAGAAGTAATGAAAGACTGACCAATAACAAGACTCTGAACCACAAAAATACTACATTAAGATAAAATTCTGTGGAGAAATAGAATGTAATTATAGGGAGAAAATAATGATGTGAAGTTTCTGACAGCTAAAGAAAAAGCTAGTGCAGGTTTTTAAAAACCCCATGATTTAGTACCATTGCCCATCGGATATGCTTATTTTTAAAAGTTACCATGTACAATACACCAAAATAACATCCTTTAATTATTTAAATGTATAAAGAAAAACCACAAGTCAATTAAAAAATATATAAGGGACAAAGAGTTCTTTAAATCCTTATAGTAGGTTTCTAAACAACCTTATTTCACACATTGTGATATTCTTTTCCTCCTTTCTGCCTTTCATGTGACATTCTCTAAGACGTAGCCTCTCAATGACTCATTTCTTTCATTAAATCCTCCTCAATTCCCCCAATCTGTAATGACCATGCTTTGTCTGATAACACTCAACTATCTAACCATCTGGCTCACTCACTCTTATAAGTAGATACAACATTCACTATGGGTAAGGTTCCTTGTATATTCACTCAGTGAATACTCCCAACATCCTCTGAAGCTGATTTTACTACTGTCAACATTTCAGATGATAAACCAAAGCCAGATTAGCAGTAACCTGTGCAAGGTCAAACAGCTGCTAAGTGGCAGAGCTGGGATGGGCCTGGGAATAAAACACAAGAGAACTGTCTCTGGAGTCTCAACTCTGAACCATTACACATCTATGTTTCCCATCCCTGTGCCCTGAACCTGAGTTCAGTGCAACCCACCTTTGTAGGGGATGATGCTTCCTTGCTAAGGAGTTACGGCTTCAACAATCAGCTGCTCTCAAACAGCCCCAAAGATAACCTCTGAGTTCTGAATCTGTGTAACCAGAACGTGCTTACAGTCCCTTAAAATAACCTTCTCTTTCATGCCTGTAGGGAATAATCAGATTCAACACATAGCTATTTATTTCAATTTTTAAAAGTTCCAATTAACAGGGAAAAAAATCCTTAGCAGTCAATTGCATATTATGATATTCCAAAAATGTTTTAATTACCTAAGCCTGCCTAGCTATAACTTACTTAATGCTTTTTACTTTTAAATAAAACTAAATACGGAATATAGCTTTGGAAAAAAATGAGAGACTGATTGCAAACCACCTTAATGTCCTCATGAATCTTTTTATGGAAATAAAAAGAACTTCAGTGAAGTTCTGAGACCTTGTTTACAAGTGGGACAGACACCAGGGATGGAAGCCCCAGATTCAAGCATCCTTAGAAGACGAATTTTATCACTTCTTGGCCTTTTGGCTAAGATCAAGTGTAGAAGATTAATTTAGAAGCAGGGAGTCAGGCAAAAGAGATTTTAGGTGAAACTAAGTTGTATGAAGACTGATGGTTACACCTAATTGAACATCTACCTTTTTTTATAGATTAAGAAACTGAGTCCCCAAGAAATGAAAGGACAAACCCATACTCCTCTGGTTTGCTTAGAGGCAAAACTAAGGATTTGGGTCTCTAAATCCCAATGTGATTCCTTATAAGAGGGGTCTTCAAAAGTTTCATGGAAAATGCATATCATGAAAAAACTAAGCATGGATTTCATCAAAATAAACTCATACTTACTTGTTATAACATGTCTGAATAGGATCTAGTTTGAGGCACTAACAAGGGTGAGACTTCGGTTTGAAAAGAGCCCCTATCAGAGCAATATAAATTATGCTAAAATTTAAACAAGAACAAACATCAAATTTATGGTGAAGCTTGGGTAGAAGTATGGTGAAATCACTGATGCTTTATGAAAAGTTTATGGGGACAATGGTGCAAGAAAATCAGCAGTTTACAAAATAGATAAATTGTCTTGGGAAGGGATGAGACAATGTTGAAGATGAAGACTACACCAATTTTCAAGAAAAAAATTAAGTCTGCTTTCCTGCTCTAATTGAAGAGAACTGACAATTAGCAGCTTATACAATTCTGACTGAAAAATTAAAGTTGAGGAAACTTTCCACTCAATGGGTGCCAAAACCACTGTGTCCAGATCAGCTGCAGATAAGAGCAGAGCTGTCAATGGAAATTTTACATAAGTGGGATCAAGATCCTGAAACATTTCTTTGAAAAATTATAATAGTAGATGGAATACAGCTTTACCAGTATGATTCTGAAGACAAGGCACAATCAAAACAATGGCTACCAAGAGGTAGAAATGGTCCAGTCAAAGCAAAAGACGACTGGTCAAGAGTAAAAGTCATGGCAACAGCTTTTTGGGATGCTCAAGGCATTTGGTGTGTTGACTTTCTGGAGGCCCAAAGAACAGTAACATCTGCTCGTTATGAGAATGTTTTGAGAACATTAGGCAAAGCCTTAGCAGAAAAACACCCAGGAAAGTTTCACCAGAGTTCTTCTCCACCATAATGCTCCTGCTCATTCTTCTCATCAAACGAGGGTAATTTTGTGACAGTTTCAATGGAAAATCATTAGGCATTCACTTACAGTGCTAATTTGGCTCCTCCTGATTTCTTCTTGTTTCCTCATCTTAAAAAATATTTAATGGGCACTCATTTTACTTAAAAATACAGGTAGACTGAAATGACATGGCTAAATTCCCAGGACCCTCAGTTCCTTAGGGATGGACTAAGTAGCTGGATTCACTGCCTACAAAAGTGTCATGAACTTGATGAAGCTTACGTTGAGAAACAGTTTATATTTTTAATTTTTATCTTTTAATTTCATTTGTCCACAAACTTTTTGAAGTCCCCTAGTATGTTTAACTAGATGAAGCTCATTTTGATTCTCTAAAAGCCAAGAGTCAGGTTATAAATCCACTTATGTTTATATATTCAAAATTGCTCAGAGAAAAACTAAGCAACTCTCTTCGATTGCTAAATATGCCCATGCAAGGAAATCAGTCATTTCAGTCAAAGGAAAGTCTTTTCTTCCATAGTTTTTGATGTCAGTTCATTATATTTTACCTCCAGGCTACTTGTTTTCTTTGAGTAAGATCCGTTACATATAATACTTTATAATATGTTGGTGGAAAATAGAGCAGAAGTATCCCATTTAAGATGTTTCCCCTAAGGGTTAAACCATGGTTTACACACACATACATACTCACTCGCTAACAAACACCGGCCTAGGAGAACACAGTCCTTGCGCCAGTGAAATGTACATGACACACTGGTTACCCACAGTGACCTAAATTCTTCAAAGTAGCTGTCGGTATCAGAAACTAGGACACTAGAGTCCAATAATTACAGCTCTGAAGACAAGGCCACAGTTAGCAATGTCACTTACTGGTATTATATTATTGCAAGGTATGTACTTTCCTCTTAGGTGCAATATTAAATAAAACACAAGAGGATACAGGAGCTTCTGTTTGTATTATATTCTATCTTCTAATCACAGATTAACCAAAAAAGCTAAAGTAGCAGCCTATATGGTAATGTTTAAAGCTTCAATTAAATGAAAGATGATTATACTGCAAGAAAAATTAATTCCCACCTCTCTCAACTTTTCCCCCAGAAAAATGTTATTTTCTAAAAATGAAATAAATTGCATTTCATTAAATTATGGGTGCTATAAAATGGATTTATTAAACCTGACATTGTCAAAAAATTGTATCTCATTAGAAATTTTTTTTTTTTGAGACAGAACCTTGCTCCGTCGCCCATGCTGGAGTGCAGTGGCGCGATCTCAGCTCACTGCAACCTCCGCCTCCTGCGTTCAAGCGATTCTCCTGCCTCAGTCTCCCGACTAGCTGGGATTACAGGTGCGTGCCACAACATCCAGCTAATTTTTTGTATATTTAGTAGAGACGGGGTTTCACCTTGTTAGCCAGGATGGTCTTGATCTCCTAACCTCGTGATCTGCCTGCCTTGGACTCCCAAAGTGCTGCAATTACAGGTGTGAGCCACCGTGCCTCGCCTTCATTAGAAATTTCCAAACTGCTCTGATCTTGTAGAGCTTTTAAGGCTAGTGAGCACAAGATTTCTTCTAATTTAGTATTTTTAGAAACCTTTTGAATGCGATGTCTGAACGATAATGAAAAGGGAAACAGAGTGTTCTTTTATTAGCTTAAGAGATGTTAAGAGAGAGAGAGCCCTTCAACTGCACTTCTAATCATTTTCAGAATCTGGAGAGAATGCAAATAGAAAAACAAAAGTTAAATTCCAAACGAAAAACAAAAGTAGGGTTGAACTATAAGGCCTCTCAACTCTGTTTCAAAATCATTAAGGACCAAAGAGTTTATATAATTTTGGTAATGTTGCTTGATTTTCGTTCTTGATTTTGTTTTCTCCTGAAGCTTAATTTGGGCAAATAGTTACTTTTGGGAGAAAAAGGTCAAAGAACAACTAAAGTAGAGATTGAGAAATGTAAGAATATTTTGTCAGGTATGCATTACTTTAGTTTTTAAATTGAATTTGTAAGGTTTAACAAAAATAGACACCCAACAAAGACAATCTTTAATACTAACTCATTTTCTGTTTCTTTATTCCTTCTTGCTGAGAGATTACAAAATCTTTTGAATAATTAACTGGTTTAGTAACCTAATACAATTACAGTATGTAACCATAAAATATTAATAGTCTCTCTCCCCAAACCCTCATTTCCTCCTGGATTGAAAATCTGGTACTAACAACAAATAGGCTCTATTCATTAATACTAATCCAAATAACTGCATCTGGTTGGTTTAAGGGGGGCAAAAGTAGCATATATCCAAAACTAGTTTAGTAAATTAAATTCAAGAATAAATATTTTTGTTATTTTATGCAACACTAGCTAAAAGCCAATCTACAAAAGCATGGAAGTTGGCTGATGTCTTCTTTGCATCTAAAATGAAAAGCCACATTTTGTCTATGAATTTTGATCAATCATCCAGATGTCTGATTTACAGGAAGCCAAAGTTTAAAATGTTAAACAACTTTCCAGTATTTCTTAATACAGAAAACTTGGCACTAAATAAAAGATCCCTGAAGACTGATCACCCTTTCAGGCAGTGTGAACACTGATAGAGCCAAATACCCTGAAGACTTCATATTTCTATCATGGGCCTTGATTAGTGATTTCATTAAAACCCAATAAGCCAGGATTGAGACAACCTGAGTGTTCAGGCAATGATGTGTGAAAAACAGGAGAGACAGGTGAGTCATGAAAATTACTAAGGAAAGACTCTCTCCACAACTGGGCTTATCTTTTCCCAGAGGGAGATTCATTAAGAGGAGCTCAAGTACAAATATGGGAAGGTATACAGTTTGGAAGAAAGCATTTCAGGTGATCCTGGTATCTCTATTTCCTACCAACTACTTTCATGTTGAAAAAAAAAATGACCTGGACTGGAAAGAAAAAAATATTTATATGTTACTTCAAGTTTACATATGACAGCTTCACGTTTAATCCAGGCAACTACTGTAAAATTTATCAGTGAGGCACTCTAAGTTTGCATTACACTTATTTATCCATCATTTATTATTTTTTTCATATGCACGAGAACACCAAGGAAGAGAAGACAAATAATCTAGAAAGGAAACACATGAAAAAAGAAAATCAGTCCAGGTGCAGTGGTTCATGCCTGTAATACCAGCACTTTTGGGAGGATAAGGCGGGTGGATCACCTGAGGTCAACAGTTCGAGAACAGCCTGGCCAACATGGCTAAACCCCGTCCCTACTAAAACTACGAAAATTAGCCAGGCATGCTGGTGTACACCTGTAGTCTCAGCTACCTAGGAGGCTGTGGCAGGAGAATCCTTGAACCAGTGGGGCAGAGGCTGCAGTGAGCCGAGATCGCGATAGAGGAGACTCTGTCAAAAAAAAAGAGAAGAGAGAGAGAGAGAGAAAGAAAACTAAAGAATAAAAAACAGAAAAGAGGCAGAGGGCAAGACTAGCAAATAGAAATGGGCTACACGGAGAACCCCTTTGGAAGGCCAGGAACCAGTCAGACCTCAGTGGCCCCTGCTCCGCTTAACACTATTAGCCACTGGACAGTTCACTGCCCAGAGGGAAACAGGAAGAGAGGGGGAAAAGAAAAATGACAAGCATTTAGTTCTGATGAGTATAGTTTGCTCAAATAAGTAAATAGGCAAGTCAGAGTCTATCAATTTCCAAGTTAAGCACTAAGTACTCTGGCGAGCTAAGCTACAGCCACCAGCAGCAGAACAGGGCCATCTAGTCTACACAAACTGCCCTATGATGTGAGAACTAGAGGTCCTGAATAATCCAAGGAAAACCCAGAAGATATAGTGACATGGTTAAATAAAAGCAAAAGTTATGCAAATATATCTGATTGAGAAGTTGAAATTTTAGGATGAGTTGCTATAGCATTTACTCTGAGACACAGCCCATCTCTAAATATAACTGATGAAAAACAATGGTAAATCAAAGTTGATGACACAAGTATGTGCCAAAGTGTGTGCCACGTTGTACTCCAGGAAAAACTTTTCCACTAAAAAACAATAGTTTTTAGCAAACTTAAAAATAGATGAGCATATCTTCTATGCGGTAATGCTATAAAGCTGAAAATATAACTTAGAGCTCTCAGGGATATTAAATAATGGCTTATACAAGAGTACAAACAGATGGTCAAAAACATAGTTTCTGACTTACCAGAAGTTTTGAGAAACTCAATAAAAGATTATTTCAGAACTACAGGTTTTCCTGTAGGTAGCAAAGTGATCACAGATAACTACAGAAGTCACATTTAGGGCATAAAACCACCAACCAGAGAACTTTTACTTCTTGATTCATCCTATGAATCATGGGTTATTCTGAAAAACCTATCATATTATTACCTAAAGAAGTTGCGTGAGAAAGTTTGTCCATACCTGAAATTCTAACAAAAAGCAAATACTAATGAAATTTGAAATTAATAAAAAAGTTAAAAGCAAAATTAAATTTAACTATGAAATCAGAAAATTGAACTTCAGTTATCTAAGAAATTCCCTGAACATAGTAACCCTTTGCTTCCCCACAATACCTAAAAAGGAAACAGTGCCGTTCTACACATTTATCTTTAGTTTGTGAAATCCTTTATTTTTTACCTGTATGAAGATTCAGGGAAAGAGTATTTTTTCTTTTCTAATTTGTTCAACTTACCTAACAGCAAAGATAAATTTAAATGGCATTTTTATGAGGTCTTTTTCTAAGAGTGTCAAGAATATGGTAAATACCCTGGTTACTAGGATTAAATCTGTGGTTGGAAAAGCACACCATTCTAAAAACAACGAATTTTAAATCAACCAACCTAAATGTGCAAGTGTTTGGAAACCACAGCTCCACTCAGACCCCACAGAATCAGTTCCATTGCCCAGGATTAAGTTCTCAAAAGGATCAAAAGCCTATTTCCTATCACTTGGGTTCATAAAGATGCTGCTCAGTACTGTTCTAAAAATGATAAACAATTGCTAGGTTTTATACTTTACTGGGTAAAGAGCTGTAAACAAATGGAACTAGTTTAGAACATTTTTTTCTTAAAGTTACATTCCAGTGATACAGGCTATATTTAAGGAAGCAGGTCCCAAATATGTGTGTGGTCTACTAACTGAAAGTCATATTTAATATAATTTCCATTTCATAAAATCAAAACACTGTATTGTTTTCAGGTGTTAGAAATAAAGTTTCCAGTTAATGAGCTCATGACTAAGAACAATATGGCAACAGTTAAGAGAAGATATACAGAGGAAAATGTACATGTAGGGATTGAAATGTTTTACCACTTTTTATTATCAAAAGATAAGTTTCATATTTTAAATCACATTAAAAATATGATGTCAAGTTTACAAAAATATCATCTACAAAAATCAACTGTTAATTTATTAAGGATGGCATAAGAAAAGCAAGAATTCAAAAACCAGTATACATATGTTTCATAACTGCATTCCTATTTTCTTACCCTGTATGTGGTATAGTCGGACTCTATGAGTAACATGGTCAAAAAAGCAAGTCACTTCCGAGTAAATCCTTCCATGTGTCACTCTGACAAAGGGCGGTGTTGTGTAAACATAAGGCTGAGAAGAAAATAATATATTTAAGGAAAATATTTTGGCTTCCAAACTTTTAAAAGAATATGTTTATTATGGTTTCAAAAATGGAAAATATATATCACCTGATATTTGCAATTTTAAGTGTAAACCAGATCTTATAAGGTAACAATATGCATGTGATAAAAACTCAACATGTTTTTTATTTTTAAAAATGCTGAAAATAGGAAATAAAAATGTTTACAACTTCATTGCTCTAGAAAGCATTCCTCCCAGCTATACAAATTTCTAACTAAAATCCTTCTATTTGTCCATATAGTTACTTATTAGAAACAGCAATCATCCTACAGAAGTTACATTTTCCCACAGGTAAATAATTATTATAACCATGGTCCCAGTCCCCTAATGTTCAGGGTTTGAGACAGGTGGCAAGGATGACTACAGGGAGTCATCTAAGCAAACTGAAAGCAGGATTCAGAAACATGGTTTAATCACAGCTCGGTTTACTAAACTATAAAACATTTTGTCCTTTTACTTGAAAGAACTAGCTGAATATAAACTCACAAACTTGAAAAAACTACTTGGAAACCACTAGTTTAGTTTTTATTTAAATTTTAAAAACTGGTAATAAAGCACATAACTTATGTGACATGGAAGCAAATTTAAAACATTTATGAGTGATTATATTTTTAAAGTACTAGATACCTTAGCTCAACAATAGCATAGAAAGTTAGGCTTGCAATATGAACTACTTAAACAGTATAAGATTTTCGGCTGGGCGCTGTGGCTCACACCTGTAATCCTAGCACTTTGGGAGGCTGAGGTGGGTGGATCATGAGGTCAGGAGATTGAGACCATCCTGGCTAACATGGTGAAACCCCATCTCTACTAAAAATACAAAAAATTAGCCAGGCATAGTGGCGGGTGCCTGTAGTCCCAGGTACTCAGGAAGCTGACGCAGGAGAATGGCGTGAACCCGGGAGGCGGAGCTTGCAGTGAGCCGAGATCGTGCCACTGCACTCCAGCCTGGGTGAAAGTGCGAGACTCCGTCACAAAAAAAAAAATAAAAATATTTTCAGAATTGTGTAACTTTCTTCCAAATTTACCTCTTTTGCCAGGGAAAATTTTCTGGAGTTATTAAAACGCTTAATGGTTTACAAATTTCTTGTACCTAATTACCAAATAACTAGAAAGTGAGGGAGGGGATGAGAACCTGGGATGGTGAGCTCTGGGCTCTTGTCTTCTTCTGAGGCACTAGATTGCCTCATTCCCTGATGTTTTTTATTTTCTCTCTGTAAAAATGACAATCGTTTTATCTTTCTATCTGACATTAGAGCTATTTAAAGATAAAATGGTTTTAAATAAATTAGTTATTGGTATCTATGTATGAAATTCTATAGCACAACTACTTTTTTAAGTATAAATACAGTCAATCAAAATAAAATGTCCAATGACAAAAGCTGGTAAATGAGAAAATATTGAAAGAGCTCATAATTGGGATTCACTGCCCATCTTGGAATGCCTCATATGAGTTGTAGTTTGTCTTTAATTCTTCACTGACTTAAAAAAAAGAAAAACCCCAAACAGCCAAAAAAAAAAAAAAAAAAACCCAGAATCCTTACTGTAGCCTACACAATCGCTTAAAATCCAATACTAGATTTTAGTTAGCAGGTTTCATAACTTGTGGAACAAAAGTAACTATTTCAGGAGATAGGTCCCTAGCTAACAATAACTAGGAGAATATTTCACTGATCTTGAGGTGGAGAAAACCAATAAAGGTATAAAAGCAAAGGAAGAAACTCTAAAGAAAAAAAAAGAAATGACTACACAAAAATTTAAAACCACTATAAATGAGAAATACAATAAAATAATTAAACTAAATGACACAATAAGAAAAATTTTACAACATATAGGGAAAAGGATTAATTTTACCACATATAAAGAGTGCTCAGATATCATCAGGACATGCCAACAGAAAAACAGTCAAAGAACAGAAAAAGGAAAACCACAAAAGAAATATGAAAGATAAATGAAGGCACAAAAAAGTTCAACCTTACTAGTAATCACAAAAATCTTAACAGAAAAATATTTTTCTACTAACTTATTATTATAGGCAAAGCTTTTAATATGGCCAATTCTCACTGGTTGGAGTGGGATTTTAGAGTTACTCTCAAAAAATGCTGGTGGGATTGAACATTTACCTAGTCTTTCTAGAGGGAAGATAAGCTGTACATAGCAAAAGTCCTTAAAAGACTTCAGAAACTGATACAAAATGATTCTTCTAGAAAGTTATTCTCAGAAATTCATCAGAATTGCATAAAAAGAATGGTACAAAGAAAGCTTATTACAATGTTACAGTAGTGAAGAATCGGGAGAAAAAGAATGTATATAACATCTTAAACACAAGAGTATGTATTAAAATTCGATTTTTAAAAACATACCATGAGATTGTGAGCATTGTAAGAAACGAAACACAAAATATGTACGTGCAAGAAGTCAAGACTTGAGAATGGGAAGAAAAGGATATGCATAAAATAAAAGACAGTAAGAAATACATCCAAATGTTGGCAAGGGTTTTCACAGGATTGTGCACTAGTTGGTAAATTTTAGTGTTTTCTTCAGCTTCTGGCATTTTCAAAATGTGCCAGAGTTTGCATATTACTACCCTTATAGTCAAGAATGAGAAAAATTTGTTTTTTAAAGGGCTGAAAGTTAAGGAGAAAAATGGTCCAGTGGACAATCTATTTTTCCCATATGGCTAGAGGTTTTGTGTCTGTATAGAATGCATACATATAAACACCACAAAAGCTCCCTAACTTTACATAAAATCTAGTTTCTTCCCATGTTCATTGTTTATCCTAATTGAACATTGTTCATTGTAGCATCTTAACAAATTCCAACTCTAAACAGCTATTTATCTAACAGGGTCTCGCTCCATCAACCCAGGCTGGAGTGCAGTGGCGTGATCTTGGCTCACTGCAACCTCCGCCTCCCAGGCTCAAGCCATCCTCCCACCTTACCCTTCCTGAGTAGCTGGGATTGCAGATGCAGGCCACCACGCCTAATTTTTGTATTTTTTGTAGAAAAAGGATTTCGCCATGTTGCCCAGGCTGGTCTTGAACTCCTGAGCTCAAGCAATGTACCCTCCTTGGCCTCCCAAAATGCTGGGATTACAGGTGTGAGCCACTGTGCCCAACCATTTATCTAACTTTGGACCACAAATTGCTAAGTATCAATAAGGTGATAGATAATACTGAAACCAAAAGTTCATCTATCCTTAATAAATCAACAGATGATAAAATAATGACACTCACTTATCTTTTTCCTCAATACTCTTTCAATAAGTGTTTATTCCATTTGTCATCTCATCAGTACCACTTACCTTGGCATTACCATCAGGTAAGAAGAGGTAGGCACCACTTTTGTCTCTTTTAATCGTGGTTCCATACCATGAAAATTGCACACTTACTTCATGGTGTTTACCATCTTCTTTAGTCATCATTTGCTAAAGATTAAAAAAATAATAATAAGCCACTCACCACTAAGATGTTAAGCATGTTGCATCTGGTTCTATGTATATGGCAATTTAAAAAAACAATTTCTGTACTTATCTTGTGGACCAGTGACACACAGTCCATGGAGGAGCACCACCCACACACCATACATGTGAGCAGCAAGTGGTCAATGAAGGTGCAAAAAGCTTCTTATGCATTCTTTTACTCAGGAGTATTTGATACAGCTCCACTTAAGACTTTTTTCCCCTTTTGCCTAATTAATCTACACACATTGTAGCAAAAATGATAAGCATTCTATGAATTTTAGAACATACCTTCATAAGTCCAGTTTGATCAAACCGAAGTAAAACAAAGGAGTTCTCTAGTGTTATACCTTCTTCAGTATTTATCATATTCTTTATGGTGAAAATTCCTCTATCTTCTACTTTATTGTTATACAAGACATAATCAGCTAAATGTGAATTTGAACTTGCTGATTCCAAAATCTTATACACTTTCAGTCCCAATGGTGGTATATGTGCTCGAAAAGAGATCTTTAAAAGATAGGGAGGGGAATTTATTCAAGATAAATGTTATCTACTAAGAGGCAAACCATTTAAACCAACAAACTATCATATCTTTTAAAAACAGAATCCAGTTGGCCCTCCATATTCACAGGTTCCATGTCCACAGTTTCAACCAACTACAGATAAAAAATATTTGAAAAAATAAAAAATAAAAAATACAAATAAAAACTATAGTATAATAACTATTTACATAGCATTTACATTGTATCAGATGTTACAAGTAATTTAGAGATAATTTAAAATATACAAGAAGATGTGTGTAGGTTATATGCAAATGCACATGCTCCTCAACTTACGACTGGGTTATGTCCAATCAAAATTTGAAAATATCGTTAAGTCAAAAAGGTGTTTACTACACCTAACCTATCCAAAATTACAGCTTAGCCTAGTTTACCTTACATGTACTCAGAACACTTACATTAGCCCACAGCTGGGCAGAATTACTTAACACAAATCATATTTTATACTAAATAAAAATAGCTTATGTAATTTATTATATACTGTACTGAAAGCGAAAAATAGAATAGTTGTATGGGTACTTGAAGTATGGTTGCTACTGAATGCACATTACTTTCACACTATTATAAAATTGAAAAATCTAGGTTGAGCCATTGTAAGTCAGGGATCATCTGTAGTATGTCATTTTATACAAAGAACTTGAGCATCCACAGATTTTGTTATTCCCAGGCGGTCCTGGGACCAGTCCTCTACAGATAGCAAGGGATGGCTGTATAACAATATTCTATAAATGTTTGATATCTTGTGGGTAAACCATACACATCTCAGTTTATCCAGAGAACCTAATAACCTAAAGTTGGTAGGCCTATCAAAAGCACTAGTGTTTTTATCCAATATGTGAACCTGCATTATCATTCTCAATTGTTTGGCTGTACTCTAGAAAGCCTAGAGAAGGAAATTCTCCATGAATGTAAGGGCTTCACAACAATGGCATTTCTTAATTATTAATTTTTTTGCAATATTATATTTTGGTATATAAAAATGATAAACATAATATAAATATTAAACAAGTTAGTTCAGTCAGCACTAGCAATCAAATGCTTGAAGTTCAGCAGACACTGAACAGAGCATGGGGGATGTACACAGTAAAAGACATGACCCCTGCTTTCCAGGAGCTATGGTTCCATTATCTAGATGGAAAGCTTCCTGTAAAATCTGACCAAAATTTATATTCTAGTTTACCTTTCTATCTAAAAGATTATGCATATTTAAGAGTAGCTAGAGGGTGGATTACGGGGTCAGGAGTTTGAGATCAGCCTGACCAACATGGTGAAACCCCATCTCTACTAAAAATACAAAATTAGCCAGGCGTGGTGGCACATGCCTGTAATCCCAGTTACAGGAAGCTGAGGCAGGAGAATCACTTGAACCCGGGAGATGAAGGTTGTCGGGTGCCGAGATCACACCATTGCACTCCAGCCTGGGCAACAGGAGTGAAACTCCGTCTCGAAATAATAATAATAATAATAATAATAATAATAATAAAAGTAGCTAGCAATAGCTTTTGTCAAGCAGAAACAGTTCTTAGAGTTCCTAGTTTATGGCTGTATCTCCAGAAGTGCAGTTTAAATTACATTCCAGATTTTAAAAGTTTAACCTTTCTAGTGGTACAGTGATCAGTTTAACATTGCTTATTTTAAGAAACTTTGGCACAAAAAACACCTATTGAGCACAGATTTTCCACAATTATGTCTCTAAAAAGCAGCATCTTAATTATTTTAGGGCATTTATCTTCCATGGTGTGTTATGTCACCTTTGCAATGAAAACCTAAAACTATCCAAAGTTATTAAGGGTGGTATTTATCTCACTTTCGATATGCATAATTGTCATTAAATTCAGTTAGACCAAAACATTCAAAATTTTATGACTAATAATTACTGCATCACCTTAGAATAAACAGTATACATCCTTACAAAGATATACAATATACATATGAACAATATATAATAAGATACAATATACACACTAACAAAAGAAATTAACATTTTAGGGAACACAGGATCGTTTTTCCCTTAGTGTCATTTAACCCACCAGTTAAACTCTGGTATTTACAACTTTCATCACCTCACATACACCAACATGATGGCTAAATGGGGGCTACTGTACATACATAAATTATATACTGGCTAGGTTTGTTTTACAATGCCTCCTTAAGTTCTATGGCCACAACATACCTCATAGGCTGTTTCTGAAATAGTATTTGCTGTATCCCAAACTGCACTGACTTGAACTTCCATAGGTTTTCCTGAAGCAGAGAACACTTGCACCGTGGGGGAACTCACATAGACTGAGACCACCGAGATTCGGTCTTGTTCTAAAGGATTATAGACCACAAGGTACCTGCAAAAACAGCTGCTTCATTATTTGGATCTCAAAATATTTGTACTTCTTTCATATACGTATACATACATATTTTTGAGATAGCGTCTCACTCTGTCACCCAGGTTGGGGTGCAGTGGTGAGATTATAGCTCACTGCAGTCTCAACCTCCTGGGCTCAGGCAATCCTCCCACCTCAGTCTCCTGAGAAGCTGGGAGTAGCAGGTATAGTGCATGCCACTATACCCGGCTAATGTTTTTCATACTCTTCATAATACTTTAGTTCATGGACAGTCATAGAGCCAACTCATGGAGAAGAATTAACAGGAACATTCTGTGAGAACTTTCAGAGAACAGGCAATTTCATCACAACAAATATCACACAGTACAAAGGGTAATTAAATAATGATTCAGAAGCCCTTTCTAAAGAATTAATGCTTTACTAAGGCAAGATATTCATAGATTTGTAATAAAGCTTTTCTGTATCCCAGAAAAAGACTTATATAAATACAGTTTTATTCATCTATCTAAAAGAATCAGCTCCATACAACTAATACCCTGATCCCTACCTAATCTCACCGAATAAAAAAATTCACAATTTGTTTGCAATTTAGTCACAATTAGTTCCAGGTAAAAATCTAATATTCATTTTAGACCACTAAGAATGTATGGCTATATGTGGAGAATCACATAATTCACACACGTATTTTATATACAATAGGACTTTATTATTAAAGAAAGTTGATTCTAAAAAAAGGTAACTTGAAGCGAATCCACTTGTAATAGGGCCCCAAATTTTTATAGTAAGTAATGGTGAAAAAGAAATTGATTGGGATTAGGTAGAAAAAGGAAAATGCAAACTATTAAAATAAGTTTAGGCAATATTTGCAACTACGTGTAACTTTTGGTATGAACAAAAACAAAAATGAACTGAAATTTGGGACACAATTTTTCCAATATTTTATACCAGCATATTATGACATCCTTCACATAACATTTAATTTTTACATGATGGTTTTATTAATAAACTGTATTTGAAAAAAAATATTTCAGGACTTTATTTTTTCCTAAAATCCTCTCCCAGTTCTGATATTCAAATAATTCTCCGTTGAGGTACCCAACAGCCTTGATTTTCTTACTAGCATAACTCCACCAGATTCTCATTCTTTCATGGCTTCACCTGTGAGTAGAGACATTATAGACCACCAACATCGCAGACTTCATGAAATCTGCATCCTCTGCAAGGTTTATAATTTTATAATTTATAATCAATTTGCATCATATTGTCTTCAAATAAATCAAAGAATATTTCAAAGAGTGGACTCTTTGAAATAATGGTGGACAAATGGTGGACTAATAATATAACTCACTGATTCACTAGTGCATATTTTCATGATCTGAAATATTTGTGTTTTCCTATACAATTTTGTAACTGCAGGAATACACTGAATAGTTGGATAACAACCACCTCTCCCCCAATACGTTGTAGCTATAGATGGTAGCACCAAGCTTACCAGTATTCTTCCATCCTGCATATGTGTTCTATATATTTTTGCTTTAACTGCATTACAAAGTGTTCATTAAGAAATAAAATGAATACTTACAGGGGCCAAAACTAAAAGGAAAAAAGACAACAGGAAAAATGAAGGAAAAGAAAGAGGATATAACACAAAATCCGTGACACCAGACTTATAAATTGTTCATCAGAAGCATTTATGTTAAACCAACATTCTGAGATACCAAAGGTGATGATGACATTAAGAATGTCTCTAATTCCTATTAGGCTTATAGTATGTGTCAGGATAACAAGACCTAATTTGTTATTACTTTTGTTCACTGAGATTCCATATGTATACAAGAGATGAACAGATGAAACCACACAGTCACAAACATATTTACAAAGAGTACTGAACCCTCCTAGTATTTAGATAAAATCCCATTTTACGCACAGAAGCAATTCTCAAGGAGAGGGAGGGTGATGCCCTATTGAGGGGTATGCTCAACAGACTTACCTCAGAGATTTGTCAACCTATTTGCAGCCACCCACAGCCCTCCTACCAGAGATTACATTTCCCCTGACTGTTCCCCATTCACAAACACACCTGGCAAACTGCAACTGCCAGGATTCATTATTACTAACGGGACTGTCCTATATTTCTAAGGTGCACTGGGGAAGAAAAATAGTGGTGGATCACTCATTCTCTGCACCAAAGATGTTCAAACCAGACCTCCAGAAATGAGTGATTTACTACTGAAACCCATGTTCCCAGAGGCTTATGGAGCTAGTATTTAAAGAACTTGAGAAAATGGTGGCCTGAAACCTTTGGCCAATCTCCTAATTCTGTAGCAGCCCTGACGTATACCTAGGCACACTAAGCCTAGAATCCCTACTGGCATGTTCTCTCGGTGCTCCACTACAGCCAAAGGTCATGAAGGCTGTGATACTATAATGTGTGCCCAAACAATAAATTAGATAATAAGCATCCAGAACACTAATTCCTTCTATGAAAAAAAAGTACTCATACTTAATGCAAACAATAATTTTAACCATATATTTGGTTTTGTACCCTATTAAATCACTTTTTATAATAAGCTGTGAACTAGGTTCTATTTTGTTTCATTTTAGTAGCTAATTAGTATATGACCATAATGATGTTTCTACTGTACTGAATGATTATGTAATTATCATACCAGGAATCTATTCAAAAACTAAATGTGTAGAGTATATAATGAGTATAATGCTGCACTAAGAAAATTATTTTCAACATAGAGATTCACAGCATGTTTTTTATGTGCATCACAGTACAAATTTATCTGACACACAAACTCCTATCTATGTACATTTTAAGTAGAGTACAGAGAAAGGACGATCATATATAGATATTTCCTTTAGAAATAAGTACACCATCATAAATTAACTTAATTTTCATTGTCATCACATTTGGTAGTCCAACATTTGTTATATGGCCAACATCCCCAAACATGAGTGCTTTCAGGCCCTCCAGTTGTGAATGAAACCAACAGGTTTCAGTATCGTATCATAATATCATACTCACTTACTGAAAATTAACAATATTTCATCCACATTAATGAAAGAATTACGTTTATATCTTCAGAATGGGGAGGGTTAATTTCAATTTTAGCTGGAAGCTCAGTGCTTTTTTTCTCTTCTCAATTTCCACCACATCAGCATTAGCTTCTTACATATCATCTGTCACCAAGTCACGTACAGCCTCCTAGTTCTCACTGTGACATTGGCCCTCATAATTCAGGGTTATGAGCAATTATCTCAGTTCTCCATATACAAGGAATAACTCTCACCTCATGAAGAAAAAGCACTCATATGTTACCTGCCAATCAAATTAGAGGGCAGAAGATAATCTACTTTCACTGGAGAAAAAGGAATGGAGAAAAATGAAAGAACACCTGTATGCTCATATCAAACTGGGAATCACTTTATGGAAGAATTCCAGTGTAAATGTGGCTGTCCTTGAAGATTCTACTGAGGATGAGTATACTAAAAATTCCTTCACTCCTTTCATAGAAGCAATTCATAGCATGTTTAAAAAGACAACTATGGAATACTGAGTTTTCTCTTTGAAGTAAATCTAATCAGTGCTCACTAAAATGTGAACAACACACTAGGACCACACAGGCTTCCTTCTAGGACTGGCTGCACTACAAAGTGGAAGGAACATGCCCCTTGGTCAGATGGACCTTGGAATTATCATTCAGAGTGCATCCTGCATGCCTGGGCTGGTCCTCAAGCCTGCATGGGCAACCCGTGAGGTGCAATCTTTCATCCTTCTCACTGGACATATAAGGAAACTGAGGTTCAACAAGAGCAGGAATGTTGCCAAGATTGGCCCAGCTAAAAAGTGCCACAATAGGGCTTAGAATGCAATTTTACCCCCATACCCATCTTCTTTACTACTTCACTCACAGGCCAGGCATATAAGGATCTTTGTGACAGTTGTGACAGCTGAAGTTTCCTGTGCAAACTCCCTTAGTTCCAAATTCACATGTGAAGAACTTTCTCCTCAGCAATGCCAGTATCCCTAGAGAGTCTCACTCCTCAGGAAGCTCAGATAAGCAATAAGCTATTTACATTTCATGTATATTGTATTTGTGAAAGAAAATTTATATACTGGAACACCAGAATAGAAAAAAACTTGCAATATATACTAAGGAGTTCATTTTATGACCTCACTGCATGAAGTAAGCAAAAACAATATTTAAGGAAGCATTTTAAAAGCCACATACATATTTTTATGATTGTGTAGGAAGATTAAAAAAATATGTATTGTTTCAAGTTCTTTGTAAGTGCACTTTAAAACCAGTTAAGCAAACACCAAAAGGCATAAGAATATTAACTGTTATTTCATGTGCTTACCATAGGTACCCAGCACAGAATAATGTTCAATAGTTAATGAATGATCAGTGCAGAAAAATGCCACTAGGATAATTTATTACTTGTAAATAGTATCTACTAATGTGGGGCTTTATAGTTTTATCAGAGCAGTTCCATTTTGACTATTTTAATTACTTAAAAAGTGCTTTTCAATTCTTCAAAAATGTAAATTATAAAATTAATCCCTTTGTAAAGATGGGGAAAATGGCACTTTCAAGATTACAGAGAAAGTTAAGAACAAAGCAAAAACTAGAGCTCATTTTGTCTGACTCTTAATCAATGATAACATATTAAAAAATAATTTCAAACAAGAATGCATTCATCTTCTCTAAGTAGCCTCATTACTGGAATATAACCTAAAGAAAAATATTAAGCTTTATACAGTATTCTGAATATGGAAACATATGAATTTACATGTTAACACAAGTTGCAAAATCTAGATCTAAAGTTCTTTTGATATATTCCATTTTGTTTTCTAGGTTTAAAATATAATGCTTACCATATTAGCAGGAAAAAATTCAAGACATTAAAAACTAAGAGTATCTTTTTGAGTTATACTAGATCTTCAATCACAATTGTGTGATTCCTGGGCTTTTGAGTCAGACACTCCTGAGTCAGACACATTCAAACCCCCCACCATGTCACTTAGAGTTTCAGAGGCTTTGGATAAGTTATTTCTCTTCCCCAAGACTTAATATCCTCATCTATAAAATCGAGACACAAGATTATTGTTAATGTTGAATTATAAACTGTTTAGAAAACCACCTAGCTCAGACCAAGCACAAAAAAGAATCTCAATAACAATTCACTTCTCTCCTTCTCCTTACAAGACCCTCATGGTATCGTGACCAAGGACCCTGGTACATCATCACACTGGGTAGTACAGTGAACGATTTAACAAACCCAGTTCAATGAGCTGTCATAAATCCTTTTTTTGTGTAAGGCATGCATAAATCTAAATAAAGGAAATTAACATGTGATAATACAGATATCCTGAAACAAGAGTTCTGATAACATGGTAGTGGTGAGAATACACATTCAAAGTAACAATATGGCTTATGGCTAAGTTAAAAAGCAAGCAAAGAAAGGAGAGAAAGATGATGTATGGTATGTGTAGTTACAAACTTATGAATGTGAACACATAATCCCAGTCAACAAAGTACCTACAGGGTAGGAGGGGGAGGCACAGAAACACACTGGTAAGTTCAATATAACAGGGTAGGCAATAAGACAAAGGTATGTATAGCATGTCATGGGATGCATACACAAACATGCAGACACACACAGACACACACACACACACACACACACACACACACACACACGGCAGTTAGGAAGATTAAGAATTACCAGGAGACCAATCAAAATAGAAAATTAATTTTATACAAAATGAGCAGAATATATAATATATGCAGAAAATGAAAAAAAAGTCATTTAGTAGAACATAAAAATGAATGAAGAGATATCTCTTTCTAAACAAGAAAACTAAAATAATGCAAAAGCACGACTCTCCCAAAATTAATTCATAAGTCTTATGCAGTGCCAACCAAAATCCCACGGAATTCCATTTCTTCAAAGAAAGATGAGGGAAGGAAAATGATCATGAGCTGGGCAAAACAGTTCTATAATATACATACATCCTTAATAATAGATGAGCAAGACAAATGGTTACATAGATACATTAAAACAATATGCCAACACTGATTCCAGATAAACGTAAATTTTCAAACATAAAAAAGATACAAAATTAGTAGAAAAAATAAATATATAATCTGTGGTACAAAAGGTCTTTCTAGCCATAACTGAAAAATACAATGAAGTAAAAGGCTGACAGATTTGGTAACAAAAACCTAAAAATTTTTCTATCATAAAAATAAGATTAAAGAACAAAAACTAAAAAAAAATAAATAAATTAGTAAAACTTGTAAAGTGCTCTTACAAATCAACAGAAATATACACACTCAAATGAAAAAAAAGGTGAGCATTTTACTTTTGTCAAATTGAAGTTGAGAAATAAATGATGTTTCCACTTCCAGGGGAAATGGAGTAGCTGTCAACAAACGAGAGCTCTCACTTCTACTAGCCAACGAGAAAAGCCAGATAAAAACAGTAATAATCATTTGCCTGAGGGCAACAGAAAACTGCTGAGGAGAGGAAAAAACTTCCGAAAAGTGACCAGCCTTCGGCAGTCATTTTCACTCTGGGGCATGCCAGTTCTCAGCAAGGGAGAGGCTGTGAGTTCCATGCAAAACCTAGTGAAAAGTCTGGAAGAAATCACTGGGGAACAGAGGTCAAAAGAGCACTCTGTGGAGATTTTGGGAGGCTTCAGGTACACAGTTGATTTTTTCATTACGACAAGTGCCAAATACTGAGGCTGCGCAGAAAGGGAAGCTTCAAACCTAAACAGAAAGTCTCTGAAAAGTAGAGCAGAGACATCTCATGACATTCCAGAACCCACCAGGGGATAGGGCCTACAGAATATAAGCAGGCTGTTAGTTGAAAACTTACTTAGAAAGCCAGGTGAACAACAGGTTGAATAAATCAGTCTCAATTTAACACAGTCCTTGATTGGAACAATATCTATCTAGAAGAAGATATTTTCTAGAAGTCTCTCTAAATTTTATGCACAATTGTCTAGTACTCAATATGAAATTAAGAGGCATCACCAAATACAGAGCCACATGACTAAACACCAAGAAAAAAAAGAAACTAGAACCATACATGACCCAGATATTGAAGTTAGCAGACATGACTTTAAAATCATAATTAGTATGTCCAAGGAAACAGAAAAACATGAATAGAAGACAAGATAGAGAATTTTACCACAGAAATGAACATATTACAAAATAATCAAATGAAATTCTAAAGGATAAATATTTAAAATTAAAAATTCCACAGATGTTTTTAACAATAGCAGAATAAATATATTTAACTCAGCAAAAGAGAAGTCAATAAAAAATATACAAACTGAAGTGGTGAAAAAAATGCAGAAAAGAATGTTAGGGACACAGGCAACTCAGTGAAAAGATCTAATATGTGAAATAGGATATGTGTAGATGGAAATAAAAGAGAAAATAGCACAACAGAATTATCTCAATAGCTGAGAATTTTCCAAAACTAAAGAAAGGGACTAACCCACAGATACAAAAAATACTCTGTGATTCCCAAATGAGGCAAATACACCTGGTGTGTCATGTTAAATCCACCATGAAAAGGCAAAATCTGAGACGCAGTCAGTAAAAGTAAGATTACACTGTTCAAAGAAACAACAATAAGATCATCAGCTGACATGCCAAAAGAACTAAGGAAGCCAGGATAAAATGGAATTACATATTTGAAGTGGTGAGGAAACAAAAAAATACTGCCAGCCTAAAAATCTATATCCAGCAAAAATTTTCTTAGAAAGTGATAAAGATACCTTCAGAGAAATAAAAACCGAGTGTATGGGTCACCAGCAAACTTGTACTGGAAGAAGTGTTAAGTCTTCAGGCAGAAAGAAAATAATCACAGAGTGAAACATGAGATTGCAGGGAAAAATGAAGAGCACAAAGAGAGGTAAATATATAAGAAAATATAAATGATAACATAAAACAACACAAAAGTAATAATTTGAATTAGATTATAAGTCATGTATGCTTCTCTATGTAAATACTAAAAGAATATTAAAATCATCTTATAAAAGAAGGCAAGAAAGAAGAGAAAAATAACTTGACTTACCAAAATATTAGCAATACCTATTGTTAGGTGGTAGCATTATAATTATTTTTCATACTTTATACATTTCTTCTATCTAGCATTTATAATTTTATAATCAGAAAACACTATAACTTAAAAATAGTCTTTTAATCCAATGATTCCTACTCTTAGAAATTTAGTGTAAGGAGGCCAGGTGTGATGGCTCATGCCTGTAATTGCAGCACATTGGGAGGCCAAGGCAGGCAGATCACCGGAGGTACAGAGTTTGAGACCAGCCTGGCAAACATGGCGAAATCCTGTCTCTACTAAAAATAAAAAAATTAGCTGGCATGGTGGCGCGTGCCTGTAGTCCCAGGTACTCAGGAGGCTGAGGCACAAGAATCACTTGAACCCGGGAGGTGGAGGTTACAGTGAGCTGAGATTGCATCACTGCACTTCAGCCTAGGTGACAGGGTGAGACTCTGTCTCAAAAATAAATAAATAAATTAGTGTAAGGAGAAAAACAGAAATACAGTAAACAAAAAATATTTTAACTATTTCCACAGCTAAACAATGTAAATATCTAAACAATACTATCCAAAACATATTAGCTAATCAATATAATATTAAATTGAGGGAACACATTAACGATTAAAAGTATACTTATGAATTAGAATATTAATAATCATTAGATATAAAGATTTTTTAAATAAAATGTTGCATTATTAAATACAAAAGAATATTCTGAATTACATACAAATAATAATCAGTGAAATATAAAAATATATAAAATTCTAAAAAGAAACTGTTATTAATAGTTACCTCCTTTAGGTTCTAGGGTTATCAGTGAATATGCTAGAAATCCTTTTAGTAGCTTTGGGTATAAACACTATTCTACAAGAAGTTACATGTTTATTAGAAAAATTCAGAACAATAACATCAAAAACAAAGAAATTTTTTAAAGGGCAAAGGAAGCAGGCAAATCCTTTCTAGTTATAAAGCCACAGATATACAGGAAATAATGTTATTTTCAAGATATATAGGCCACTACCACTAGAAGCTACACAGTAAAGTGAACCTCTAAAATGCAATTATATGAAGTTAGAAAAGGAGATAAAACTCAAGTCATAGTGGTGAGTGGGTTGTCTTTTAGTCATTACAAGGAGCTTGGAGCTTTTTGTGAAGTTGATGGAAAAGGTTTAACATGGTTAAATTTTCCTTTTTAACACCTACTTCTAGTTGCCAGGTGGAGAAAGAATTTAAGAGGTGAAGGCTCAAAGCAGGAAGACGAAGTAGATAGCTTAAAGTTGACAGCCTAGGCAGGAAAGGTGAAAACAGACAGATCAATTTTTCCACTGGAAATTTAAAAATCAGATTTCCAGGTAAGATAGGGAGCATAATGACCCCAAGATGTCCATGTCCTAATTCCAAAACCTACGAATGCTACCTTATACGGCAGAAAACACTTTGCAGATGTGATTAAATTACAGCTCATGGTATGGGAAGCTCATTCTAGGCTTTCTAGGTGGGCCCAATGTATTTACAAGGGTCCTTATTAGAGGGATGATCCAACAGAGAAGAAGACTATGTGACAACAAAAGCAAGTGGATGGGATGTACAAGGAAGGGGCCACAGGCCAAGGAATGCAGGTCATCTCTAGAAAAGGCAAAGGCTACGAAATGATTCTCCCCTCAGAGACGCCAGAAGGAAACAGCCCTACCAATATTTTGTTAATCCAGTGAAAATGATCTTGAACTTCTGACCCCAAAAACTATAAGATAATACATTTATGTGTTTTTTACTAGCATTAAGTTTGTTGGTAATTTATTATAGCAGCAACAGGAAACTAATACACCAGGTTACACTATTCGTGTTGAAAATGAGGACTAACTTCCAGTTTCATACCACCAAGGATATATAAAAGAAAATCCTGAGTCCTGGAAAACAGAAGGGAGGTGAGCAAAGAGTAACAAGCAAGAAGAACTTGGGGTCCTTGGAACTGGGACCAAGCAAAGATTAAATGAAGTGGGTCTAGCCCTTTGCCCTCTCTCCTGTATTCCAAGGGAAAAATTTTAAATGACGGTTTCTGGAAGCTACTAGCTGGTTAAGTAACAAATATGGCCTGCTCTAACAAGAAAAAAAAAATTCAACACTAAGGTACAGAACACTCTCTCAGCAATAAAAATTAGAATTTTACTTGGATACAGTAGTACATAAATGCTACCCAACCTTCCTAACACACGAAAGTTTATTTCACACCTTTCTCTGTATTTAGGAGAAATCATTCTTAAAATCATGGACAAAAATATTATGAACCTATCATCCTATGGAGAGCCATTTGTCCAAGGAAAAGATTCAAAAGGAAAGTAAACAAGCATGTTGCATGATCAAATGCAAATATAAAGTTGTCTTTCACAAAACAGTATGACCACAGTACCTAAAATTGCTGTTGGCAACTAAGCGATTTCTGCAAATACCTTATTCTCCTCAAATGCAAGAATTCCACAAAATATTACTAATAAATTCTTAGTTTCTAAACTAAGAATGGCAAGGAAAATATGATATTATTAAGTAAATATTCTAGAAAGCTATATGTTAGAAAATACTACTTGGCGGCCAGGAGCGGTAGCTCACGCCTGCAATCCCAGGACTTTGGGAGGCTGAGGCGGGTGGATCACGAGGTCAGGAGATTGAGACCATCCTGGCTAACACGGTGAAACCCCGTTTCTAGTAAAAATACAAAAAATTAGCCGGGTGTGGTGGCGGGCGCCTGTAGTCCCAGCTACTCAGGAAGCTGAGGCAGGAGAATGACGTCAACTCAGGAGGCGGAGTTTGCAGTGAGCCGACATCGCGCCACTGCACTCCAGCCAGGGTGACAGAGCAAGACTCCGTCTCAAAAAAAAAAAAAAAAGAAAATATTACTTGGGCAGATGGGCAGAGAGTTATGTTTGTTTATAATACTAATAGACAAAGCAGTAAGTCAAATATAAAATTGTATTAATGAATATTTTTGCTATCTTTAAGTAAATGACTTAGCTACTGGCAGAGTTTTTCTGATGTTATGGTAATTATAGCAACTATGATGATAATAATACCAACAGCTAGCACTTAATTAGCCTTAAAACAGTGCTGAGCAAACAGTTACTTTACAAGTCTATTTTACAGAAGCATAGAATGGTTCTGTATCCCACTCATGGTTATGTAGCCATTGAAATGGTATAGCCAGGATTCAAACTGAATCAGTCAGGCAGTCAGAGGCAGGGAAGGTGACCTGCTGTCTCCCTCCAGTGGGTAAGGCAGTCAGGGTGCATGTGCCAGAAGCACTGATGCAGCACCTGGAGCACTCAGAATCCCACTACCCTCCCGCTGTCTCTCTGAACACAGTCTTATCAGACTGCTCTATATTCACCCCAGCAGAGAACCTTCACTCCAAAGCCTCCCCACCTGCAGTGGCAAGACAGGGGTAAAGGATGTTTCCTGGAGGTGAGGATTAGGCTACTTCCCCTGGTTGCTATGATGAAAACACAAGCGGTTCTTTCACTACTCAGTTTTGAATTTCTGTAAGAGGTGGTAAAAAGAAAATTTGCTACATAATAGTCTTCATTTTGGAATACTGGAGATATCTTGGAAGACAGATTCTTTATCTTATGTACCAGTTACTGGAAACACTTGGTTATTGTTCAGAGTAGTTTCTTCCTCAAAACTTCCTTTCCTGGTGTTTATCCAAATGAATGCTTTATAAATGATTAATACTTAGACAAAAAAACCCAATGTTAACTGGATGTGACCTCGGGGATTGATTACCTATTTAACACTCCTGCCAAATATAGAAAGCAAATGAAACTGAAGTTCCAAAAATATGAGCTGGTTAGTGACAAAGATGGAGCTAGAATCAGTCCCCTAACTCTCAACGCAAGGCTCCCTTCACAACACTGTGCTCCAGAAATTCCAGGCATCTGACAGGGAGATCTGCCTAGAGCTCAATGACATAGAAATAACAGAGTTGGTATCAATATCCACAGAATTTGTAGTTGCAAATGCAACTCAAAACTACAAATGAAAATGTTAACCCTGAAAAGTAGAACTACAAATTTCAGGGACTTCTCACAATGCAAAAAGCACTTCTAAGACCATAAATATAACCGAAGCAGAATAAATATGTGGACTTACAATTTTTATAAAGATCGAAAAATTTTACAACTATTTCCAGTACACAACAGAAAATAGTAAAGTCAACAAAAGAATAAATATTCCAAGTATTCTAAAACTTTTGATATTAAAGCAACAAAAAGAAACAAACACAAATTGTATCTAATTTGGCTGACCCCAAGAGTCTTGTCACCAATTAAGTTGCTTTCACTCTGAGAGAGTTTTGCCTAAAACAAAAATACCATCTGTTTTACCTAAAACATTAAGATGTTCTATTTCCTTGTCAATTCAGAAATCACATCTGTAGCCATTTTCTGAAAAAACAGCAAAAGACATTATATTTATGGGTGACTGCATAAGGAATGATGTTCAATCAAAATATAATTTTCATCTACTGGAAGAAAATTTCATTTCTCCAACGAATATAACTCTGTAACTTTGGAAGAACACATAGTACGTAAACAACCTAATTTTCACAAATAAAAAAGATCTTAAAAAGTTAACACAGTAAAATAAGACTGTTTTGTTGTTTAGGACAGAAATGGCAAAGATGTTTGTATTCACTTTCTGTTATCTGTGTTGACAAACGAAATCTATCCTGTGTGAGGTTTCCAGGTGAATAGAGGAGGAAACAACAAATTTTTACTAGGGCTACATCTCTTCCCATTAGTAAGCCATCATATAACTGGTAAAAAATATGAAAACAATAAAACACAAACCACTTTCTACTTTCGAAGTATTTTTAGAAACAATATTGGTCCTAGGAAAGACTCCCTACTATACAACCCAATGAACCGATTAAAGGTACAAAACACTAGAGAAAACATCACTCACGGTGAACGCAAACACAATGTCACAAGGGATAAAAGAACACATTTCAAATAAAAACACACAAGCCAACCAACTACCTGTAATATTTTGAGTATAGACTAAGTACCTACAACAAATCTGAAACCCAGATATGTTTCAGTTTGAAAAATAACCCGATTTCACACACAATTGTCTTGCCTAAAAAAAATAAAAAATAAAAATAAAGTGCTACTCTCTGAATAAGGATGAAATAAATAAGTCCAAAGGCTCTATTTAAAATGTTTCTTTTACCACAAAGTTGTGAAGTGTTCTGAAGTCCAAGATGGGCTTGAAGCCCTCCCTGACTTTTTCAGGATCAGGATACCTTCACTAAAATCCTTTTCCTTGTTCCTCTTGTTGTGCACGCTTTATTAATCTGCATTTAGAAGGAAAAAAAATCTAGTTCAGAAGAGTGGAAGACTTTGAAATATGCCACATCACTTTAGTTTATGTTCTGAACTGCTTTGGGTTAATAATTAGCTTTATGTTACTATTTTAGAAGACATGATGGCCACCAGGAGGAAAAGAAATGGAAAGTGGACAGAGAACTAAGTTTGCAAGAAACTGAAAACAATAAGCTACTGAAGGAATCTCACGTAACCATCAATTACTCCCACTCCAATAGAAATCATTTTTAAAAAATCACTCGTACTCCAGATATTTAGTTTAACATTTTCATAGTACTTTATACAACTTCAAATGTTGGTGCTACAGCAATAGCAAAACAGAATCATTCAAAATTTATATTATCTAGTAAACACACCAAAACTAACGCCAGCTATTCTTTGATACCACCTCATCTTCTTTTCAAAGTTTTTCTTCAGTTACATAGTTATGTATTTCCAAATATCTTAACTAGAAATTATTATAATCCTTTATACATTTTATGTGGTACTTCCCATGCCAATTCTGCCTTCATATTTTAATATACCAAAATATCTCATCATAATTCTATATATATGAGCACCTGTTTTTCCTCCCCATCTTCTGCATTTTCCTGATTATGGTCCTTGATGGATGAAGATGTTATTTATAAGAAACAAGCAAAATAACTTTAATCTTACCACACAAAAACCACACAATTAAAACACACTTTGTAGACTGAATTCATTGTATAATAATCTGACAATAAACTAGAACCATGCAATTAGTTAATTAAGAAAGTCCAACTTAAAATATAAATAAAAAATCGATTAAAACACAGACTAACCAGGCAATTTAGCAGGTGGTCTCTGAACATTAAGCTACTCTACCCTTATTTTTCAAGAAATAAAAATAAAAAATAGAACTTTAAATGCAATCTATCTGTTTAATCACTTTCACAAATAAAATCTAAAAGAATTTTGTACCTAAAAACAAAATCACAGCAGACTAAATTATAAGGGCCTGGTAAGGAAGATTCTTTTACGGTTCATGTGAAATTGAAGAAAACAATGATTTAAAATCCTATGCTGTTAAAGCACTAAGGCAAAATCCCACACTGTATATCACTTAAAAATCAATGTGTGAGACTGGTAATAGCCTAATGACAAACATTTTTCTTCAAACTTCTAAATGACAGTAAAAATATATATTTAATTATATTGTATTAGGTAGCCTATCATAAACTTTAAACTGCCTGATGCAAGAATTGTAAAAAGCATTATTTTAGGAGATGCAAGAATAGAATGACAAATTTTTTGAAAAAATGAATTCTGACGACGAGGGAAGCTTGAAGTATAATTAGGAAGCTACAACACTCAGTAAAGTCAAGGAATGAATTCTTGCAAAGAAAAAAAAAGTCAACACCTAAACACCTACATGTTTAGAGAATGTGGTACAAAAGAGTGAAGAGCACTGCTCAGCTAACAAAGATTTCTTGAGAGACAGACATTTTTTAACAGATTTTTGAAATGATGGGAATCAGAACAAAGAAAAGCTGAGGCACCCAAGCATGGATGATAGTAACAATCAATGCCATTTAGAAGAGTCAAAATGGTTTCTGCTATAATGCATCTTTTTAGGAAGCTTACTAATTATTTTAAGCAATTTCATAATTCTCCCAATCTAATACTCTACATATCTACAATCTCTAAACTGTGAAATCCAAAAAGCTCTGAAAAAATCAAAAGCTTTTTTATAACTCATTTGGTGGTAAATCTAAACAGAACTGACATGAAGCTTTATAGAATCTTTATTTATCCCATTTGATCAGAACATTCAGAAATTTCAAAGGAGACTCTGCAATAATATGCCACACATGCACAGTACTTTCCTAAAATTAAAAAGAATTCTGAACCCTCACATACATCTACCCTTGAAGATTTCAGGTAAGGCACTGAGGGTTTGTCTTATGGGTAGTCTACACAGCACAGTATAAGTTACAGGTCACTTAGAAAAGAGACCTTGCCTGTGTAGGTTCTGAGCAAGAAAGAATCAAGAAGAAATGAAAGAGGCAACAAAATATGAACACATACCAGTACAGTGCTGCCCAAGACAGAAATACAAAGTAAATCTGTCATTGAATGAATGAATGTATGAATCAAAGAATAAGGAACTATATTTTAACATAGGCCCACACAGTCCTACAAAGAAATAGGAAATGTTTAAGAATAAATATTCTATTTTCTTAATATTTAAATACCCCAAATCCCAACTGGATATATATGCTCTTATTTTATGAGCTTTTATCTATTTAAATTTTTAATTTTGCAGCATCTAATTATGTTTTGGTTTTAGAATATGCAGAAAATTTTTCAGTTTCATTGTGTTTGCTATGATTTTCCTACCTAACTGCTAAGTCTTGAGAACACGTTTTAAAGAAATTTCTAACCACCATTACTGATTTATTCAGTATAGACGTGTTCCTAGAGTGTTCAGAACACAACTCCAGTCCCTGAGCTGAAGTGACCAAGGAAGAGTAGCTGATAGAAAATCTGGTAGCTGCTCTTTGATCTAGTTAATGAATCTAATTTGCAGATGCTGCTCCTTCCTACCCAACAACCATTATCACTTTCTCCTTTACTGATAAAAAGCCAATTTTATTTAGGATGGCAACAGTCATAGCTTAAAAAACAAAATCAAAATGAACAACAACAAAAAACTGTTTCACCATGCTAGATGCAGACATGTGACCTAGTTCTGAACAATGACATGTAATTAGAATTCCAGTATGTGGAAATTCTGAGAAAGTTACTGAGTCCTCAGTTTATCCCAACTGCCATGACCTTCATCCTTTGCTCATCATCCCTCTTTCTGGATGAAACACAGATATAATGTATGTAGAAGCAGGAACAATCCTGAGTTTACAAGAACAAGAGCCACAGACTAACAGTGGCAGAGCTAACAGGTAAAAGCAGCCTGGACCTTTGATGACACCATGGAACGTATCATGAGCCCTAGACTACCTACCTTGAAACTTGTCCATAATAATAATAATAAAAGGCTTTCTTCAGAAGCCATTGTAATAAGGTTTCTGTTGTATGCAGTTCAGTGCAATACAAAATCAAACACTATACATGTAAGAAGTCATATTGGGTAACAAAGGAAAGCCAACAAGTACAAAAAACTTCACCTTTAAAGAAGAAAATGATTAATGCAAGATGATTCTAAATCAGAACTATTCCCATAAGGGTTAATCACTATGGATAAATTATTTAATTGCCTGATGATTACAAGACTTTTTCTCAGAATTTTCACCCTCTCCACCTCCAATTTTTAGTTATTAGTTTAGCAAATAACTCCTATGTACCAAGCACTTCTTCCATATTTCACTCAACCATTCATAACTTCAAACAACTCATCTTCATTTTCTCCAAAAAACTTGAAAACACAGATTTCATAAAAACTTAAGCTAAAATCCCAGAATTTACCAGCCCTATGTTCTCTTTATTACAAAAAGAAATGCTAATTTAGGCATCTTCAAAAAATCTTTCTATATAACTCACAAATGTAGACTATTTGACCAACTCATTATTACTGATAAACATTTAAGTCTTTTAAAATATTTGTTCACATGATAAACAAAGCTGAAATGCATGTCCTTGTCCAAAGTTCTCTCCACCTCCATATATGATTATTTGTGCATGACAGATTCCCTCCAGTGCAATTCCTAGCTCAAATGCTACTGGCAGTAGGTCACTTTCCTTAAAGATTTGATAGGCACCATTTTGGAATGATGAACAAGACCAACCCATACCTGCAAGAGGTTTATAGTAAGTCTCTTCAGAGGACTATTACGCAGGCAGTTACTGGGTAAACACACAGTCCCATGGAGGCATATGAGAACACCACCTAGCTTCAAGGATCTCAACGAAGTTTCGAGAGGATGTAACATCTAAGCTGAGTCCAAAAAGACAATCAGAAATGTATCAGGCAAATGGTGTATGTGTGCATGTGCATGTCTGTGTGTGCACACTCGGGTGCATCTGGAGGTGAAGTCCAAGGTGGTTTTTTTTTTTTGGAGACAGAGCCTCGTTCTGTTGCCCTGGCTGGTGTACTGGTGCAATCTTGACTCACTGTAACCTCCGCCTCCCTGTTCAAGCGATTCTCTTCCTCAGTCTCCCAAGTAGCTGGGATTACAGGTGCATGCTACCACACCCGGCTAATTTTTGTATTTTCTGTAGATATGGGGTTTCGCCATGTTGGCCAAGCTGGTCTCAAACTCCCGACCTCAGGGGAGTCACCCACCTCAGCCTCCCAAAGTGCTGGGATTATAAGCGTGAGTCACCACACCTGGCCAATATTGGAGATTTTTTGTTGTGGTTTGGTTCTTTGCTTTTGTTTTGTTTTTTTTTGTTTGTTTGTTTTTGTTTTTGTTTTTGAGACGGAGTTTTGCTCTTATTGCCCAGGCTGGAGTGCAATGGTGTGATCTTGGCTCACCACAACCTCCACCTCATGGGTTCAAGTGATTCTCCTGCCTTAGCCCAAGTAGCTGGGATTACAGGCATGCGCCACCATGCCCGACTAATTTTGTATTTTTAGTAGAGATGGGGTTTCTCCATGTTGGT
The DNA here is from genome assembly GCF_000951045.1 of Mandrillus leucophaeus. Classification (NCBI taxonomy): domain Eukaryota; kingdom Metazoa; phylum Chordata; class Mammalia; order Primates; family Cercopithecidae; genus Mandrillus; species Mandrillus leucophaeus. The sequence continues at coordinate 1,457,978 of NW_012106031.1, read as the reverse complement.
CAGGCTGGTCTCAAACTCCTGACCTCAGGTGATCTGCCCACCTCGGCCTCCCAAAGTGCTGGGATTGCAGGCGTGAGTCACTGCGCCCGACCTCGTTTTTTTTTACCCCCAGGCAGTAAAGATGTAGAGGTAATACAACAAAAAATGGAGTGTCCAAGAATTGATAGTTTTCTGAATTGTTGTGCTCTGAAGAGAGTCATTGTAGGGCTGGAGCACATAGTGCAGACTGAGGTAACGCATAGTGCAGACTGAGGTAATGCAAGAGATGATGCGAGAGAGATAAAAATGCAGGCACACAAGCCACGTTAAAGAGTCTAGAGTTTATCCTTAGGAAAAAAGAAGGGTTTTGAGCTAAGTTACAACATCATTGCTAATATTAGTTAAGTGCCTGTTAAGCACTAGGTCCCATACTATGAAGTTCATACACATAACCATATTTAACCCCTCCAACAAATGTGTGAGGCAGGCACATCTGTCACAGGGTTATTACCTGTCACCCAGGGGAGGGATAATAGCAGTCTGAAGCAGGGTAGTAGCACTGAAGATGAAGAGAAGTGGACAAATTTGAGACACATTTGAAAAATAGAATGAGGCTGGGCACGGTGGCTCACACCTGTAATCCCAGCACTTTGGGAGGCTGTGGTGGGTGGATCACGAGGTCAGGAGATCGAGACCACCCTGGCTAACACGGTGAAACCCAGTCTCTACTAAAAAAAAAAAAAAAAAAAAAAAAAAATTAGCCAGGCATGGTGGCGGGCACCTCTAGTCCCAGCTACTTGGGAGGCTGAGGCAGGAGAATGGCATGAACCTGGGAGGCAGAGCTTGCAGTGAGCTGAGATAGTGCCACTGCACTCCAGCCTGGGCGACAGAGCAAGACTCTGTCAAAAAAAAAAAAACACAGAATGAAAAGGTCTACCATGTGTTTGGATACTAGTTGAAAGTGAAAAGATGAAGATGATCAGGGTAGCCCCATAATTTATTGTGCAAACTAATGCACTTTTGAGAGTGAAAGAGGCCAATAGTAAAAAAACTGTCATATCTGGTCACTCTAAAATTGAAAGAGCTTGGGATCACATAACAGGTTCAAGCAGGGAAGAGGAGTTCCATTTTAAACACTGTGAAGTGGAGCTGCTAATGGGCCATCCCAAGAGAGCTATCCACTTGACCTGTGGGTCTAGAACTTAGAAGACTTGTCTCAGCAGAGACAGATATTTGAAGAGTTAACAGTACACTGATAGTAAGTGAAGGCAATGGAATAGGAAATATCACTCTCACCAGAAGTTGGTATTTTTTCTCTTCTTGATGAAAAACTATTATTTAGGATCTCTTATATGCTCCTGCCTCTCCACCTCTTTCAGGCATTAACATAACCTGAAGCCACAGATCCACGGTGCTGTTAAATTCTATCAAAACTAAATAGACATTTCTACCTTCAGTATGACAATAAAATTGACAATAATGATCTAGATTTCACTATGTCTAACTGCTTTCAATGCCTTTTTAATTCTTTATTTTTAATTGTTAATTCTAATTCATCTATCAGTCAGCTGAATTGACTCATCAAGAAATTTTTAAAATTTTTTTTAAAATATGGGAAGTGTGCCTGTGGTATGTTTTGTGTTTTCATATCTGAAAATGTCTCTCTACTACCTTCACATATGAGAGAAAACTGTGAGTATAAAATTATTTCAAAACTTTATAGTCTTCCTAAGTCAGTCTAGCATTTGTTCTATACTATACAATATCGTCTTTCTGCCTGGGCACTTTTTTAATATGTCCTTTTTCCTTTTAATTGAACTAAGTTACCATGGTGTACTCGGGGTGGCTCTTTTTTCATTTTTATTACCCAGCACTCATCCCTCTTCATCTATAAAGGGAGGTCTTTTCAGCTCAGAAAACTTTTCATCAATTATAGCTTTGATCATTGCCTCTGCTGTAATTTTTTCCTAAAGTTTTTTAATTCTTTTGTTGGAATGTTGTCCTCCATACCTATCATCATCTTTCTTCTCATTGTTGGCATTTGTCTTCCTTTTGTCTACATTCTTAAAAAAGTATCTCATGGACTTTTCTTTCCACATCTATACCTTCTTTCAGTGTCAGCTTTACTCTTCAGCATCACTAGTGAAGATGGTCTGTTATTGCCCCTCCAACAATCTCTCCTTATCTCACTCCTCCCCTCTTTCAAATATTTTCATTTTCATTTCTTTGTCATCTTTTTGTTTCAGTGTTTCACCTTGTTTCATATTCCTCAGAGATTGTAACTCAAAACTTTTTGAGAATTCCAGGTCCTCTTTTAAAAAAAAAATTTCATCTAATCTATGTAATAAATCATTTTAATAAGTAAGATACTATTCTGAGTCATCATGCTGCACCCTATTTTTTAATCAGTCTGTACAGCTTTTTCACAGCTCTCCTATGATAACCATTCAATCACTTATCCTCAAAGAAGTAGACATTCACCTAGACTCTGTGTTTACTAAAACTACCCTTGGTCCTTTTTATTTTGGTATTAGCTTAAGTCCTTCTCTTACGTAGAGTTAGTTTATTTGACAAATATTTGTTGAACACCTACTTTGTGCCAGGTATTTGTCAGGGGATGCAAAAGCAAACAAAATCTCTGCCCTGATCGAGCTGCTATTCTAGCAAGGGAGGCAGACAATAAGGAATAAATGACATGGCCAGTTTGTTAATAATGCCATGAAGGATGTAAAGAGGATTCAGTGATGGAGAAAAAGAGTGAATAATAGGCTCGCATGCATAGATCCAGCCTGACTGCAAGTTTCCAAAAGGTTAATATCCAAGGTGGCTGTGCCTGATTGGTATTTAGTCTTCTATACCAGCTCTGATTCTGAACAAAGGGAAGGCTTCTTTCTTCAACAAAGAATATCACAGTATTCTTCTGGCCCATGCCACCACCAACAGCAATTTCCTTGAGAGGACTTTCCTAGCTCAATGATCTATCCTAAGTTCCCTTGTTTCTGCTTATTTATTTCTGGCAGATTTAGTCTCCAAACTGATTGCAAAATATGGACACAGTGGAAGCCCTTTCATCAACGTGATCAAGGCTGGCAATAGATCTATTAACAGAAAGAGTTAAAGTTGACCTGAAAATAAAAGTTAAAGTAGAAAATCACTATGATATATATGTGTTATTCTTAATATTTTACTTTACCATGTAATATATATGTGTATCATATTCAAAATATACAAATCCTTTGCTTTGACTATGGAACCAGTAATTGGAGTTGTCATATTCTCTGCATAACCAAACATGTGATAATCTTCTGTGGTCCCAAGCTTAGGTTTCTCTAAAGTATAGCAAGAACTTAAACTCAAAAATATTAAGAAAATCTGAATGCAGGCTGCTTCTACATTTTTATGATTTCTTCCCAAATCTTTTGCAATCATCTCACCAATATTTGTCAGTGACTCACCTTTGCTGAATACTTCCAAAGTCCTCAACTTCATAAAAAAGGGTTTTTACATAATTCATCAGCATAATAAAATGGTTTATGAGAAAAAAATAACAAGAACAACTTGTTTAGGAATAAATAACTGATTCATGATAATCACACAACTGAAAGACTGGAGGGAGGGAAGTGCATTGGCCTGCTAGCTAACAGCCTGTTAGCTACAAGGCCACATTGCCATGGGCACTGAAAAGGAATGAAAAGAATCAGTTGATCTAGTTGGTCAATTAAATGAAGATTGGTCAACAGAGACCTTAGTCAGGGAGGAATAAGAAAAACAAAACAAAAGCTACATAACTTGCTAATAGCCTCAAAAGTAGCACTCTTCCAATAGAAAAATATTTGTTCACTTTCTAGTTAATATAATCCCAGAATTTCAAAGCCTTGGGGATAGACATTATGAAAAGGAAAAGGAATCATTCTCCATACTTGCTTTAAAAGACATGCAGGTTGCTTTTATTTCAAACTGCTTATCATTAATCAGCAAGTAATTGCATTTTTCAGACCAGTTCTATCAGCTTTGTAGTTCGTGGACATCTTAGATTGTGGCAATACATTGACTGTCAAGCCAAGGTTTTGGTATTCCTACAATTGTTCATCATCTTCTACATTTTCATATGAGCTTTAATGGGAAACTGAGAGTCAGTCTCATGGTCTCTAGTCAGCCATCATGTAAATTGGAAGTGTCAACTATTTTTTTAATATAACAGATGTTATTTCATTTCAGTCAATGTGAGGTTGAAACAGTATTTCAGGAACTAATACTCATCATTCCCAATGTCATAAAATAAATAGAAATGCTAAGAGTGGAGGGAACTGGAACAAAGGTGGAGCCTTTTCTTGTCATTTCCTACCCAAGAGATCTTTATATTTTCTTGAAAAATTAGGCAAAATGTAATCCCGTGATGATTGAATTAGAATGGCAAACACCAAATAAGATTATTTTGTATTGCTACTGAGCCCTGACTGCTCCAACACTAGTACCAACCACTAGTCAATGCAAACTATTTTCAACATAAAATTAACTTATGTAGCATCTTGCAGGTACCTTGAATTCCTTAAGAAACTTTTGGTTATTTACATAATACAATATATTCTATTCAGTCTTCTGGATAAAGCATGCTTTCTGAAAACACCCCAGCAGACTACAGACAAGATGAAAAGTGCTTCTGGATAATCAGGGAACTAGCCAACCTATACCTTGAAAAAATCAAAGTTAACACGTAACAGAGACAGAACATAGGTGAAAACATACAAATATCTTTTACAAGCAATTTTATATTTAAATAGAAAAGCATCCTAGAGGACAGTTTATAAACTCATCCTTCAGATCCAATAAAATTCATAAATACACTGTGCTATTAATGCCCAGATATACCTAAACTAGACTGGAATACAGAATAGCTTAGTTTTTATGTGTTTAAAAGTCTCTAGGACCATCAGTTACCAATTCCCTCATCAAAAGAAAAGTTCAAAGCAGCTTTATTTAAAAGGTAAAGATATCTCAGCTTTTCTCAAAATAATAGAAGCTGGAGAGGGTCCAGCATGTCAAATCCTATATTCTATTATTGACTTGAATTATTTTAGGATAATTAAAAAATATAGCCAACCATTTTCAAGAAAGAAAACCTTTAATCTGACATTTTACACTCATTATTCTGTTAACTAATAGAAAGACATTTCTATATACTAGTTTTCTAGTACATGTCAAAATTCAAGCTTAAACCATCATAATCCATGAGCTATTAAGGACAGTTCCTGGACTAATTATCGTGGTTAACACTCTTCCATCTCCTCCACAGTTGAGCACAAAGTACGCTCCCTCTGTACACTGACAGCTCTTTCACCAGATTCACTTCTCAGACTAGAGCTGCCTTTTCAAGTCATGGAATCTCACTTCTGCCCTTAAGCTCCAAATGCCTCTATCAAATAATGCTGCCACAATCTGAGCGGTTAGAATTCTATTTTCCTAGAAATTCCATTTCCAAAAAATAAAAATAAGGTTGTAAGCTTGGCTTCTTCATTTAAAACTTATGTGTAAACAACTGGTTAGAGATATTAGATATTTTCTAGGACACATTCTTATTTGGTATAAAAATAAGTTGATAACAAAAGAAAAAAAAACTCACATAAAGCCTTGAATCCCATTAAACTAATAGATAATTACTGCCAGAAGAATTGTTTACAATAATAATATTAAAAATACAAAATGAAGAATCAGGCTATGTTGATAATAACAATAAGTCTTACATATGAAAACCAATCTGATAAAGCCAATTCAATCAACTATTTGGAACTATCTTTCATATCCGTCCATTCTGAATAGCCACCCAAAATCCAATCTCAATGAAGTTAATGCTGTAAGAATGCAATGATGCTGAGATGCAATCTGAAATTTCTCAGGTCTCATGGTATAAAACTAAAATCTTAAAAGGACAGTTATACAAATTCCCAGCTTTATCGAATTACTGTTTATCTTTATTTGTAGTAGTACTTAAAAGTTTACTTGGAAGCACTCTGGCACCCAAACTCCAAATATGAGACCAAAGAAATACCTAGGGAGAACATATACCAGGATACCACATTTTCACATAGAATGTGAACCATGTTCTATGTATATCTGGTGTCTGAAGATTAATATTCTCTTCAGTCAATATTTAAATATATTTCAATGAATCTGTATTATTCTTACTACGTTGCATATAATACCACAGGCATGATGCTAGAAATAAAGAAATAATTCCTACTCTCAAGGAGTTTACAATCTAGTGTGATTAACTTTAAATAATTATACTGGAAGAAACAAGCCAGCATTAACTGCCAGCCATGAGTGACCCACTTTGGCCTGATCTAGGTAGAAATTTGGGGCTAACAGTGTAATGGGATGAGGTATTGGGCATATTGGGAGGTGGGTGAGGTTACTCTGTACATGAAAGGTATATGAACTGAGGTAGCCTATAGGTGAACTGTCACAGCTACTCTCCAAAGATGACTACCATCATTCCCTTTGCTTTCTATACATGCTCCTCACATCAAGAAATGGAGAGTAATTCCCTCCCCTTGAATCTTGGCTAATCTTCCTTGACCAACAGAATGTAATGAAAATGGCCTTCTAGGACTTCCAAAGCTAGGTCTTAAGAAGTCTTGCTGTTTCTACCCAGAAAACTCACTTTTGAGACTTTCAATCTTAAGATACTCCCTCTTAGAACCAGCCACTATGGTTAGAGAAGCCCAAGTCATATGGAGAGGCCATGTGTAGGCATTGGCAGCTAACAGCTCCAACTGAACCCTCAGTCAACAGGGAGCATTAACTTTCAGTAATGTGAGTGAGCCCTCTTGCACACCGAGCCCAGTCAAATCTTTGGGGAACTCCATTCCCAATCTCCAATTGCCTGCAATGGTATGAGAGACCCCAAGCAAGAACTGCCCAGCAGTTCTCTACAGAAACATGGGAAATATAATACATTGTATTTAAGACATTAAGTTTCAGAGTAGTTTGTTAGGCAATAGTCGACTAAAACATTTGACCATCAGGTCAGACTTTCCTCAGTAGGTAAGAAGTACCTAGAGAATGTTGAATTTAGAAGTGACTTTCTCAGAGCTCTGTTTTTGGCTAGATTCCTCTGATAACTTCATGTAATAAATTAGGGGCACAGAGAAATTGAAGACAAAAAGGTAAGAAAGTGTTGAAGTAATTCAAGCATGAAGTATGGCTTAGAACTAAAAAGTGACAGGAAAAAGGAAGATGCATTTCACAGATGAGAAGAAAAAAACTCTCCAACTGATAAAATTAAAGGAATAATAGAAGGTAGAGGTCAAAGTAGGTTCTGGGGTTTCAGAACCTAGATAACTAAAAAGATAATAATACTCTTAATCAAGACTGGCATCCAAAAGGAAAGCATGTATGGAGAAAAATCAGAAGAAATTAAATTATTGGTGCTGGGAGGTCATCCAGGGAGAACCATTAGACGAGCCAATGGCAATGGGTTATGGGAGGGCTTTTCTGGAATTAAGTACTTTTTAAGAATACCTTAAGTTGATATTCTGAAGTAACTGTTTTCTATACAAAAACTATGAATCCACACATGATATAGCTCATGTAACTGTGTAAACTAAATTAGGCATATCAACATGTACTAATGTCACTTTAAACAGATCATGGACTACTTTTTAAATACTCACAAAGTAAGTTATATTAAGTTTATTGCTATAACTAATATTGACAACAGCATGACCAAATTTACATGTATTATTTATATTCTATGGGTTTAAGTTAGTATTTCTCAATCTTTTTTACATTATCACCTCCCTAATGACTCTTTTTAGACATTTACTAATCACCCACATACCATTTTAATGCCACACACAAACTGTTTACCTGTTATGTACTGTATCTATGTTTTATATATTAAAAAGAATAAGATTTTCTTCGAATCCCCAAAAAACCAATTTTCACTATCTTGGAAAGAATATCTCCCCCATTGAGAATGCATGGTTTATTTAGATAGTTTGTTACTCAAATAGGAACTGAGTCTATAACTAAAACAAAGCCAACCCTTAGAACATTAAAGAAGACTCATGAAGAATATGACAAAGACTCATAGCCACACCTCTAAAACTTCCAATTTAAAAACTGAAAAGGGCAATTACTTTAGTTTCAGTGCCTGCTAAATAAAACTACCAAATTCTTCCATTTTAAAGGCCACTATCATTCCTTCATTATTCATCCATTTTTACTGAGAGATCAGTAACTAAAATAATTTGCAGCTAACAAGTAAAATATAGATTTTAAAACCTAAAATCTAAGAAGCCCTAACCTACAAAATGGATAATAAGCATAAAAATAAATAAGAATCTGCCAATCAGAAGTATTCCTAATTTACCTACCTACAGAAATAGGAAAGTCAATATTTGATAAAAAAGAATTGTAAAGAAGTAATAGGAAGATAAACACTATACTATTTAAATAAAAACTATTTAAAAAGAAACATCGAAAAACAATCATTTTACTAATAGCCCCCAAAATTCCATTTATGTTTACCTGTAGTTAAAACTCCTCAATATGAAAGCTTAAAAATATTTTTCTCTTTCATTAATATACTATATTTCATAACTTTCTTATCTGGCATTAGAAAGGCAAAATTATTAATTACTACTTGCTAAGGCAAAAACAGTAAAGGAAGGAGAGAAACTAAAGGGAACATCTTTTCCTCTGACCTATTATATTACAGTTCCAGCCCTGCCTCACCCCACCCACCATAAAAGCACCCAGAGATGGGGCACAAATCACTTACAGCAGCATATATTATTCTTATAACCAGCAAAAACAAAGATGTTCCTCCACCAAAATATAAAAAGAAAGAAAAGTTAATAAATGAGAGAACTATGCCTAAAGCCAAATAGATTTACTAATGCCAGAGATTACTAGGAACACAATATTTAAGGAACAGGCAAATAACCGCAAATGCATCAAAACATAACTTATTTTAAGACAAAGAAAACATTTTGTAATTTTTATAAGTAATATTTCTTTCAGTGTCATTATCCCTTCATCCGAACTACGACCTGGCAATCTGAAAACTCCTACGGCTTGTGCCGTGTTACAGAGAACATTAGTGTTACTAAAATAAAAAAAACTTATTATCTCATTCTAAGGAATAAGCTGTATATATCTTAGGTCTCTACTTACTAAAGAAATTTAGACAACTAAGGTTTTAGTCTATGCTTAACAAAAAGTCTCACCTTAACTAGCAACTATAAATTCTCTATACTTTCATTCATTTTTAAATAATTTTAATAAAATACATTTAGTTGAAATAATGAATTACTCTTTGAAATTATTTTTTTTATCCTATAATTGGTAAGGGGGGTACTAAATATCTCAATTCTGACAGTTAAAGGTTATGTTACAAAAAATAACCACTGTGTGCCTGGGTCAACTGGGAAACGACCAACAAATATTTGGTTATTAAAAACAGATAACTTGCTGTTTAAAGAAATACCAATAAAACATAACGCATTTCTTTATAATTATTAGGTAGCCACCAGTTAAATGCCCTGGTTTAAGGTCACTGCATGCCCTTCCCATTTACTTCAGCATAAATCAATAGTGCTAAAACAGGGCTGTTTCACAAGCAAAATGATAGTTATCTAATGAACAATTTACAGTAGAAACCTTGATCTTCTAATATTAATAAAGTTTCTTCTTTCATTTAAAAATAGGATCAGGGATTAATGAAGACAAGGTCGTTAAATGAAAGGTTAATCAAAAAAAGATATAATCTGAAATTAATTTTACAGAGATAATGTTTTATAAGCTACATATTTATCATGCTATACCTTATATCTGTGAGAAATATTGTTATAATAGTTTATTCAGCAGTCAATGTACTAATCACTGTGTTAGCTATTAGCCTGAGCATAACACAGTCATGAAAGAAAATCCATTTTTTAGGAGTTTTTTAATTAATAAATTGATTGCCTCAAAATACATGCTAACTAAAAACCAGAACCATAAAACCTAAAACTATTAAGCCAGAAAGTGGTAAACATTTGTAAGAAATTATGAATTTACCTTGGCTCCGCACTCAGCCTTATTATATTTTTTTGTGGCAGAGAATCTTGTGATTTTTGTTTCAAATCCTATAAAAATGAACAGTGATTTTTAAATTTTACTTAACACTTTACGGACTCATCTTGAAACCAGAAGATCATTCAAATTCAAGTTTAGCAAGAACAGATTAAGGACTTATAAAAATTTAAATATCAAGGGGCTTCTAATTAAAGCCAAGCAAAACAACTAATTATAATGCCCAGTTGCCTTACTAACATCTTAATAGTATTCTAAAACCCCATATATTTCACATAGTTTGAAATATTTATAGAAAAGATGAACATACAGGTAATTTATATTAAGCAATAAAAATTCTTTCAAATACTGTACAAAAAATTATATTTCAATGTCTCTTTTAATTAAGCTTCTCATCCTCTTTGCTAATGCAAGAACAATGAAATCACACATTTTTATGATGACCATAGATGAAATCACTAACCATCTCCAGGAAGGTATCAGAAGAGTAAGAGTCATATGTGAGTTTGTCCTTCAAAATAAGAAAAAATGCGGAAGTTCCAATTATCTTCTCCAAAACCATTAATGAATGAAAAAGTCTGTAAACCAAAAATTTTATTAGTCTGAGAAATAATTTTAAAATCTGCATACAATATTTTCAGTTTCATTAATAATGGCCAAACCACCAGTATCTTCATCTTGCATTCAAAGTGAAACCTATAATGAATTTATGACAAACCTGCTCTTTTTTCCCCCAGAACTAAGTACTTAGAAAAATGGTTAATCAGAAGATACAACCGACAAGAATGCATTTAAAACTGAAAGCTTTCTGGACACACCTGAAACACATAAACATACTCAAACTACATATACTTTCTATGAATATTGCACCAAATAATAATATCCAGTAGGATCACCCCAATAACTCTGAGGCATTCTACCAAAAAAACATGACTTGCTACTTTAGAAAAAGTTCTAACAAGGGTTTTAACAATGAATAAAAACATGAGCTAATTCAGCTCACAAGAAAATTCAATTAGTATACAAGTTATACCCCAAGAATTAAAATAGATATTTTGTTTAGTTTCATGTTCTTGTTCAAGAGAACTAGGAGGACAAGAGTTTTTGACAGATGTGAATAATGAAATTGTCTTCATCCCTGTCAATTTTTTTGGTCACTGAAATTACTAACTATATTCAAATTGTATTTTTAAGTCTAAGGAATCAAGTCTATTGATTCCAGACCAATTCTGAAATATATCCTCAGTATATCACCAGCTACTGCTGAAGCACTACTCATGGAAAAAAGGAACTTGCTTGAAGATTTTTTTTTCCCTAATTCAGTTATGTTTCTTGAAGGCTTTATAGACCAGGCATCCATAGGCAAATTCATATTGGAGAACTATGCAGAAAATCCTCGCTAATCACATTTTCAATTATATTATTTTTTCTAACACAGAAAGCAACTTTGGATCTATGCCTTAAAAACATTTTTGTTGTCATGCAACAACAACAAAAATACCTGTAAAAGAAGTTAACTTCTTTTTTGCAGAGTATTAATATTTCCTTCAGAGATGTAAGTGACCATGATCAATGTTACTAATTAAATATATTTACATGGCAAATCTATAATTTTAATGCTAAAATCTTATGGATTTGAGTTCATGCCATAATTCAATTAAATTTCCCAATATATTCAAATGTTTTCCTAGACAGTGTTAAGTGTTTTCACCATACTAAAACACCATATGAATGAATATGGTTCAGTTATGACAATAAGACCCTCAACCTAAGTTGCTTTCTATTGTCTACAGGGCTATCTTTATTAGGCAGCCTGAATCTGCAGAGTGAAAGTCATGTTCTCCACCACCTAAAACCACAGATGTATTAAAGAGTCCTAATTAAACTGAGTCAAAGCCAGGCATCAACATTTGCATCCTAAAGGCACACATGAAGCCTTCTCATAGGATGAGTACTAAAGACTACAATATATCACTCCCCAAATGTTTTCTCAGGATGTATAGAACTGTTTTGTTTAAAACAAAACAAAATGAAACACAGTACATTTGGGAAACACTGGGTAAAACAAAATTCTAAATGTTTCAACATTTCATTAATACGGAATTTTTTTCAGGGCCTCTAATTTCTGAACATCCACTTATCCTATTAATATGGAATACGGTTCAGGAAAAGTCACTTGGGAATCACAGGTTCCTAGTTTGCTGTCATGGCTGTTGTATTAAGGAGATGTTAGCATGTCTGCTACTCTACAGGTTGTCTACATTTTAGGACCCTCACGCTCACCCTGTGTTCCGTTTTCTCCCACCTACCTTAATTACAAGTTAGGAATAATTAGCAGAATTCTAAAACATTTCTCTAAATGACCTCATTACCATTTCTTCTTCCCTTCTACACAAGCCACATTATCTATTAATACTTTTAAGCTGACTGTCTATTACAAACATTGCCCCAATCCAATTCAATTTTTATGCCATGATTAGAATTAATCTCCAAATATGCCATGATGTATTCTTGCTTTCCAGTTTATAACTATACACACATTCGATATGTATTCTTGCTTTCCAGTTTATAACTATACACACATTCGATCTATTGTTGATAGCACACTCTCAGATTCCCCCTACTATGGCAGAGGAGAAAGAAGGGCCTGAATGCCTGATGACACTGCAGAGCTGCCATACCAGAACCAGTTGTCTACAGATTTTTTTCATATGACATAAAAATAAGCAGGACAGGATTTATTCTGTTTCTGGTTGCTATTACTCGCAGCCAAATGCACCACTAATTCATACACTTGTTCACAGCGACATTTCTGCCAAATCTGAATGAATAGTAGTCATCAGTCCAAGTTCAAGAGAACACCCAATACTAACTACCTCTTTGTTAATAATTCTCTAACTTGTGTTTTGAAATTTCCTCCTTAAAATGTCTGTGCTAATGATTTGGTAATTGTTTATGACTTTTCAATGAAGTGTGAAGTACTTCCATAGCAAATTTACAAATGCCAAGTACAGTTTGAGAATTACCGCCTTTTCTTCTCTAACATGCAATTCTGCACAGGGAAGTTTTTATAAGCCAAAAGCAACACAAAACCTGTGGAGGAACCAATGATAGCTCTTCCAGACAGGTCATGATAAAAAAATGTTCTGTAGCCAAAGCTCAATGACCTATAAGCAAATCTCTTTCAATATGACAGCCAGAGACAGCAAGTGGGCAGTGTAGGAAAATGACTTTTCCATGTCCTCTTAGGAGCACTGCCCTGGTCTGATTCTAAGCAGACTCACTTTTAAACTCTCAACAAACCAAGCAGGCCAGGAGCAGGTGAGAAAGAAAAATGGAGGATCTGACCTTACTTTCAAAAATGCTTTCTGTGGGAGAAATACCATCTTTATCATCTAATGAGCATTTTCTACTTTAAGCTCAGATCAACCTCAATAGGTGGGTGTCAAATATACTTGCCATTAAAAAATGGAGAAGATATTCAAGATACTACTTTGAATGTTTTTTTTTAAGGACTGAAATCAACTAATGAAACCCCAAGAATATCTTTTTCCCCCAATTTCTAGAAAGCCAGCCAAAATATTGTAACTAAAAATTTAATTAACATTTACTACAATTAGTAATATAAGTTGTGAGTCAATTTTTTAACATTGATTTCATGTATTGTATATGCTTTTCTCATCAAGGAGTAGTAATAAAGATATTCACTTTTTAAATCTATTCTTTAAGAAAATCACAGTATATTTTAAATGACTTTAAAATATTATCAAAGCACAACACTGTTGATAAAAAAAAACAGTATCAGGAAGAATAGTCTAAACCATAGTAAATAAAATAGTCAAAACTCCTTCCCCAATCTAGGAATCCCCGCTGCACTGATCTTAATGAATGAATGGTCATCCAAAGTCTGGCATGAGGACAGAGAACTCCCTACTACAAAAGGTAAGATTTCTTCCCCATTATTAGGAAGCTCTGTTTGCCAAGTCCTCTGTTATCTCAGACCATGCTTATACTCATTGTTCAAATTCTTTAATATAGAAATAACTTAGCTTCTACTCCCTCGCCCATCTGACAGCCCTTCAATGAGTTTAAACATGGCTTTAATATCAACACCCAGGTCATCCTTTCTCATTCCCAGTGGTTTATATAATCCATATATGATAAGGTTTATAGGTCTTTTTCTTTCCTGGCTATGATTCTCAGCTTATTATGTCAATGTACCTCTTAAAAAATATATACACAAGAACAACTGGATATGAAATAGGATGAGATTAAACTGACATACAATGAAGTAGGAATCTTTATCTCTCCAGATTATAGCTATGTTTTGTTTGATGCCAAGTCCTTGGTCAAGAAGATAACCCCAATCACCACACTGTATTTAGAAGAAAACAGGATCAGCTTTAAACAGTAGTAATAATATTTTACTACCCTATTTGCAGAAATGCATTGCAATAAAAAGTTGGTGCAGCTAGGATTTTGTCAACAGATTTCTTTAAAAAATTTGAATATCGGTGCTGTTTTGCTATAGTAATACTTACGAGGGATATCATTGTTAATGTGGTTTGATATGCACTAACAACTTCATCAAAATATATAATCTTATTACCCATAATTTCAAAGATTTTTTAAGATGATTTTTGTATAATTAGATTACCTGGTACCATAATCCACAACCACCCAATCTTTTGCAGTTCCTGTGATAGCATCATGATGTTGAAACAGTCCCAAATTCCTCCTGGCTTCTGTCAGTGTCGTGTAAAGCGATGATGAGAGAAATTTATTTATCTTGTATTTGTGAGCTTGTCTCAGGGCGAAATAGTAAAGAATTTCAGCAGCCCTAATTGCATAAAAGTCATATTTTTATTTTAAAACAAACACTTTAGCTTATAATCTAAAACATGTGACATCAATACTTTTCAAATTTTTTAATCCATAATTGCAGTACAAGCAATTTATGAAAAAGATATTGGTAATAATAATTCACATAAAATGACCAGTGTATCCATATAACACATTTGCATTCTCAATCATCAAAGAATACCATGTCTACACTGGTATCAGGGGTCCTTGTTCTAGATGATCCTGGAAAATAAGCCAGTACCTGTTGGCAGCAAGACAGGCTTATTTATGTATCACATAATGAAAAAATACCTGAAAAATTGGATAAATTTCTCTGCCCTTTCTTCTTTCCAAGAGCAACACACACACAGACCATGAACATCATAATGTCATTTACTCTCACATATATACAGTAAGAGACATGAAAAAGAAAGGCATAGTTGGTGAATGGGACACTCAGAGGAGAGGAGAGGAGAGGCAGAAAATAATGGCCCAAGAACAGCTCAGGGGCAAGGGTTAGTTTCAGTTTTGAATGGTAACATACAACAAACATGGAGAATTTAACAATACAAACTGAAAAATGATAAACAGGATGTCAGCTGGGCATGGTGGCTTATGCCTGTAATCCTAGCATCTTGTGAGACCAAGGCAGGAAAATCAGTTGAACTCAGGAGTTCAAGACCAGCCTGGAGGACATAGCAAGACTGTATCTTAGCCAGGTGTGGTGACATGCACCTATAGTCTCATATAGCTACTCATAAGGCTGAGGTGGGAGGATCACTTGAGCCCAGGAGTTTGAGGCTGCAGTGAACTAGGATCACACTACTATACACCAGCCTGGGCAACAGAGAAAGATTTTGTCTCTTAAAAAAAAAAATAGATTCCTGGCTTTAAAAGGAGTACATATGCATATCCAGATATCCTAAAATGTTAAAAGGAAGATTTGGGAAATACTGTCTTCCCTATACTTTTATATTTTATCCACATTTTACAAATGAACAGAGGGATGAAACATTACTATTTTCAGACAAACTTATGTATAAATTAATACATTTGCAAAGTCACAACTATTGTATGTTTTTTTGGTTTTAATACAGCAGAATTTTCCAAATATATTACTAGCAGTAACCACAATGTCTTGAATACATTCAATAAATGAAGATAAACCAATATTCTTTTTCCCACTAAAAAATACTTGACACTTAAAAATCACTAATTCAGTGGTCCAAAAGGATCTCTACATTATTGAGAATATACTTCACTTTATAACAGAAAAGTTTAAAATAGTATAAGAGATAACTGGTTGATATTCTGTAGGGTAAGAATGGATAGACACTATAATATGTAAACATTATTTTAAATTTAATAAGATATATTCCATTACCTCAAGCAGTTCTTTGTGTTAGAAACATTCCAATTCTACTTTTAGTTATTTTGAAACACATAAATGATGAATATACAAACTATTATGATTATATACTGTATGCTTATATCAAAATATCACATATACTCCATAAATATGTACAACTAATATGTATCTATAATAATGAAAATAATTTTTTTAAATGAGATATATTTTTCAGGCATATTACAAGTAACAGTAAAAGGTTAGGCTTTTGAAATAGTAATATTTAATAGCAGCACAATATTAATAAAAAAACACTACCATATAAAAAAAACTCTTAAGAAAATTCATAATTTTTAATAAAAAGCCTTTCCAAAATGTAATCAATGTCCACTAGTATATAAAAGAGAGTAAGTACAATCTAACTCAAACATCAAGATTCAACATGAAAAGGAATTATTTTAGTGGTCTATACATAGAGAAAGCCTTGGGGGCCTCTGGAGTAGTTTAACTTTATCAACAATCAGCCTCTGTTATTTAGGACCATGCTCTCCAATATGATAGCCATAGCCACACATGGCTATTGACATTTAAATTAATTAAAATTAAATGGGCACATTTCAAGTGCTCAGTAGTCACATGTGCCTAATGACTACCATATTGGACAGTGCAGAAATAGATCCCATCACAATAGAACATTGTATCAGTGATTGAAAGGTTTCCTGGATAGGGTCAGTTAAGTGTTTTTATGTTTTCTACAGACTTTTCTGTCTTCTCTGCATCCATTTACATGTTCAATCATTGTCTGCCCCACCAGTCATCATTTTTTCAAATGCTGTTCTATGCAGATAACTGTGCCTACAGAAATGTGCTTCAAATAAGTATGTAAGAACTGAGACGAAACCTAGTCTAAACTTCTCCGACATACAAAATACATTAGTTTTGGATTGTGAACTTTGAAGCTCATATTTCAATGCTGGGAGGCCCTATTTGCTTCTTTGATGCTCACCTATGTTTCCAATGAGAAGCCCATCAGATTACTAGCCTGCAGACACTCATGATGATGTCACTGAATATTAATATGGTGTGCAAATAACATAGGAAAATTAATTAGAAAAATACAAAATGCAGAATACAACTCCTTAAAAATCTAATTAAATAAACTATTTTTTCTTCCAGAACAAAAACCTATGTAATAATTTGATTATAGTTTGGAGACATATTTCTGACTGCATTAAAATTTCACAATTACCTTAAGTGCTTAATTAGAGCTTAACACTACATAATGTACTACACGAATGATATATATTATGAAAAACTACAAAAGGTTATGATAATATAAAGAAAGTGAAGAAATAGATGTAGCTACAGAAAGGTAAAAGTACCTCAAATGAGATTCCATGATTCTATCCATTCGTTTGTAAAAGGGTCTGGATGTAAAATAGCCACTCCAATAATGATCATCTCGATCAGCATAAGTGAAAAAATCTCCACTTAGAACAGGGAACATCGATTGGCCCTTGTCTCTCTGAGTTTCATCTGCTTTATCCAGTGCATCAAAAAAATCTGATAAAGTTCCAAACTGTATCTAGTTTAAAAAAAAATGCACTTCAATTATTCATTCTACCTTAAAATTATTTACTTCTTACACTGTTAGGAAAAGTTAGTAATAAATACTTAAGATGTGTTTCCAAGTTAAGATGAACACATAGCTCAGATTTTGTAAAAATCAGAAGCAGAGAAGAAAATAATAGTGACTTTTTTTTTTTTTACTTGCATTAAGGTTCAAATTAAACTAAGGGAAAACTTATACACTTAAGCAGTTAAGAGAAGAGCTATGCAGATCTACAAATCAGTGAATATGAAAACTCCTACATATCTCTAGAATTTCAAAGTGCACAATAATTTGGGCATGGATTAATCCAGATAAATGAAAGACGAGGGCAGCAGCAAAAATAAAAGACATATTAAAGTGTTCCAGAAGTCTAGAATGACAGTTTTATTAGCCATAAAGTCTAGAAGAATAATTTTGTTAGCCATAAGGTATTTCATATATCATACCCTTCTCTATCTCCCTTTTCCCCCAGTTGAGTTCTTGTGAAGAAGAGACTTTAAGAACAGCAGGTCATTTTAAAAAAAAATGGACTTACTCTACCAGTAGGTAACACTGAGTAGAAGTTAAATACAAAGAGTGATAAGAATGGCAAGTCTGCTGCTTAAACACACTGGTCTTTCCGACTAATTATTTAAATCAGCAGTAAGAAATTTGTTTTTATGAGTTCAAACTATTCTACAAATCAAAGACAAAAAGAAACACTAAACCAAATCTTGTAAACAGATATTAAAAGGCAGTCCTGTCAAAAATAAATAGATTATTTAACAGGGAATGTGTTCCTTTTAAAAGAAAGATGCTGATTTTGTTGTTTCCTACACACATACATACAACACAAACACACACACACACACAAATACAGATATTGCAAGTCATTTTGATTCAAGGTAGCAATAGTATAGGTTTGAATTCCATCTCTACCACTTATCTGACATGTGTTTTGAGCATATTACATAACTTCTCTGTCTATCCACATTACAGTGAATAGGGCTCTAAGTAAAAAGTTTACAACTGGCTGGGCACGGTGGCTCACACCTGTAATCCCGGCACTTTGGAAAGCTGAGGCGGGTGGATCACAAGGTTAGGAGATGGAGATCATCCTGGCTAACACAGTGAAACCCCATCTCTACTAAAAATACAAAAGAATTAGCCGGGCGTGCCTGTAGTCCTGTAGTCCCAGCTACTTAGGAGGCTGAGGCAGGAGAATGGCGTGAACCCGGGACGCGGAGCCTGCAGTGAGCAGAGATCATGCCACTGCATTCCAGCCTGGACAACACATAAGAAAAATTACAAAAATAGTTAAATGATGATCAAATGGCAAAATGACTGTCTTGGCTATTCTATGTCGATTTTTCAGCCATCTGAACTGAGTTATTTACTTTTATTCTCCATTTCATTAAAAGAAAATAAATGTATGCTTCCAGTTCAGACAAAGTAACTTTAAGTATCCCATAAGAAACAGATATAACTAGATAAACTACAGAAAGAAAAAGCTCTGAAGACATTAAAGAACTAAAGTAGCCAGAACTTACGGGACAAAAATGTTGGAGAGAAAGAAAATGAATTAAGGTGGACCCTATACTCTACCAAATTTTCATCTTGGGGTACTGGTCCAATCACTGCACAAGACATAAAGGCCTAACAGAAAGCAATGTCCCAGAAGAAGAAAATAATAAAATTTAGTATCTGGTCATGAAAAAACACTCTGTAAAAGAAGAATATAAGGAAAATTCCATAATCTGATAAAGGAAACCTACAAAATTCTACAGCTAACATTATGACCCATGAATGTTTTCTCTCTTAGAAAATTATGTCTGCTTTCACCACACCTACTCAACATTATACTAGAGGACACAGCCATCATACATGGTAAGAAAGTAAATTGAAAGATTTAAAGTTTTGGAAAGGAAGACATAAATATGCCATTATTCATACATAGGAAATCCATGAAGAATCCACAAATATAATAAATTAATTTAACAAAGTTACTGGATACAAGACTAAAATGCAAAAGTCAATTGCATTAATACACAAAATACACCATGTTAATCGATTAGATGGCCCAATAATTGTAGTTATTTGTGCTCAAATTAAAAAAAAGATTCAATGCAATCCCAATCAAAATCCCCTTCAATTTTTTTTTGTTTGTTTTGGTAGAAATTTAAAAGATGACCTAAACCTATGTAGAAATACAAAGGACTAACAGTAACCAATGCAATCTTGGGAAGGAGAACAAAACTAGAAGACTTTTACTATCAGATATTAAAACCTATTACAAAACTGTAGTATTAATAATTAAGACAGTGTGAGATGAGACAAACAGACCAATAAAAGTGAACAGAGAGTGTAGACACAGACCCACACACAAATGCAGTCTCATTCATGATTAATGACAAAGATGGCACTGTGGTGCTGTGGAAGAAAGTATGGTCTTCTCAATAAACGGTGCTGGATATCTACATAAGCCAAAATGTATCTTGATCCCTACCCTCACACAATTCATAGCAATCCATTTCAGATAGATTATAGATCTGAATGTTGAAGGCAAGACAATAAAGCTTCTGGAGGATAGCTTCATAAGAATGTAGCTTCACAACCACATGATAAACAAAAAATTTTTAAACAGAACAAGTTCTAAACATAAAGAAAAATAGTTACAATTAATTAATTAAAATTAAAAATTTCTGTCCATCAAAAGACAGCATGAGAAAGTGAAAATGCAGGCTACATAGTAGGAGACAACACTTGCATATATTTTACATGAAAAAAGATAGAATTCAAAATGTACCAAAGAGCTATAAACAGTAAGAAAAAGACAGACAACCCAATTTAATTAAAAAATCATCAGAAGACTTAAATAGGTACTTCACAAATGAGGATACCTAAATGGCAATAAACATATGAAAAGAGGCTCAACCTCATTAACCACGGGAGAAATAAAAAATAAAACCATCCCATCTATCAAAAGGATAAAAATAGAAAACAAAAATCCTGACAATGCAAACTAAGAAAGGGTGTGGAACAACTGAAACTCTTATACAACACAACAACTGATGCATCTATTTTGGAATAGTTTGACAATATATACTAAAGCGGAACATGTGCTTTACTAGGATCATGTGCCTATGATCCTAGTTCATAATCTGATAAAAATTCAGCTGTAACGATCCTGAATAAACTTGATATTTTATTAGGTTTATTTATCTATTTGATATTACTTAGGTTTGTTTAATAAACTTGAATTCTTACTAAACTATGGTTTACCATCAGCTTTCAAATTTCCTAAACAGTAACATCACTTGCTTTCTATAGTATTTTCACATATGTTCTACTTTTACAGGTCAATATGCAAAATGATAAACATGCTGAATAATTAATCTTCTTATGTAGAGTCTCTAACACACATTAAAAAAAAAGACTTAGACTATTGCCCCAATACAAAGAAATGATAAATGTTTGAAGTGGTAGATATCCTAAATACCCTGGTTTGATCATTATACATTCTCTGCATGTATCAAAATTCATAGGTGTCCCATAAATATACACAATTATGTATCAACAAAAAATCAATTTTGTAATTAAAAAACTTATTGATCAAATGCAATATATGACTATTGCTTGAATTTTGACTCAAACAAATTGTATGTTAAAATAATTGTTTTTTATGAGATGAGGAAAATCTGAATCTGCCCAGATATGTATCATGAAATTATTGCTAGTTTTTTAGGTGTGATAATGGTATTACGGTTATATTTTTAAACAGAAACTTTATAATTTAGAGATACATACTGAAACCTTTACAGATGAAACTACATGAAATCTGAGATTGGTTTCAATATAATCCTGTGGGGAGGAGTGAGACAGCAGTGGGGCATGGCTGAAACAAAAGTGGTCTTGAGTTGAAGAATAATGTAGCTGAGTCATGGATATGGGGAGAAAGGGAACAATTTTTGCTATTTTCAGAACTTTACAGTACACTTTAAATTTTCCATAAGAAAAAAAAAAGAGTAAGAACCATAGGCAAATGATTAATTTTAGAAGTCTTCTCACTTAAAAAAAAATGCTAGTGTATTCTCTGGACATAGGACATTTGTTTGCAAAATTCATGACATGTTCATCTGCATCTGCCAGTCATGCTACTAAATCACAAGGATGCAGCTGTCAGAGAGAAATAACAGACTTTCAACGTTGGTTAAAGAAAAAACAACAAAAACAGGGCGTCCCTGAAGACTAAATATCACAACTATTTTCAATCACATAATTTTCAATCACATAAAAGTAAATTCCTCTTTAATCCTCAAGCAGTGGTAGGAACGGGACAGCTTTAGATATGGAATTATAGCATATAATAATTTTCTTCCTAATGGATTATACTTTTACACAATAATTATATATTCTAAGAAGCACTGTGATGTAGGACAAAGAAGCTAAGGATTTCTGTTTATAGTCTCATTTAATAATAAAGGCTCAACTTCAAATATGGAATCATAAATATTTTCTCCTTACCTTAACTTTAAACTTGGACTGAGAATTCATATAATCAAAAAGCTGCTGATAATTCTTAAACTGTAAATCCCATTCTGTGTATTCACAGTAGCGGAAATCATCTCCTAGTGGAGCCAAGAGAACTTTGGTACGAAAAAGCTTTGACTTCTTTCGGTACTGATCTAGTAGCATTTGAGCCCTAAAAAAAAAAAAAAAAAAAACCAGAAAATATGAATTTGACTAAGAAAAACTGAATGTGACAACTGATTAAAAAGGAAATAACCAAATTCAAAAGTATATTAAAAGAAATTATTGTATATTTTATCTGCAAAGTTAGTATAATTTAAAGACAGATTTTTTTAAAAAACTATCATACTAATTTTCATTATCCTTTTAAAATATTCATAAATTCTTATCAGTAGGAAAAACTCATAGGTTTCCAATGAATTATCTTTGGAGAAATATGGTCATATACCAACTTGGCATATAATAAATGGGATACCAATGACTTCCTAAAGCCCAGTCACAGAGATTGAATACCAGATAGCACATGTGTTAAAATAATTTATCTAGTAAGACAATAAGGATTTCCCACATATACAGACTTTGAAGTTTGCTTTGTCTTAATATTCCTTTCTCTAATCTAAAATTATTTGATTAAACACAGAAAAAGGTATACTTTGAACAAAACCAAAAGAGAATAAATGTTAATCTATAACATTTTATAGAGTCATATTTTCTCTTCTAAAGAAAAAAAAATCAGCACACTTGTCACCTGCCACCAATAATCTGAGTATTTGTCACAGATTTTCAATACTGACCATCAGATAAGGATTAGGAGTTGAATTAGCTATTTTGGTTTCTACCTCTCTGGACTCTAACCAATAGCTTGATGGAATAGCTTTTATATTTCATATTCTATTATAGTATACTGCAGAATATCCTTTGGAAATCACTGAATTAGGGCATCATTTAAGAAAGTCCGAGAATACAAACTAAGAGAAAGGGCTTGTGAAAATGAAATTATACAAGTGGATGAACCCAGAGCAGTTCACAATGTTTACAAAGACAAAGCTTAAGAAACTAGTGATTAAATGACAAGTATTTTTATACTTAGTATTCCAATTTTCACTTCAAGAATCATCCAAAAGTAAATTCTAATTCACAACATAAAAACTTATGAAAGTATTGCAAAGAACACTAATGATGGAATGAAGCATTTTATAAAAATTAAAAACATTTAACTAAATCTCATATGGTCCTTTTTACATTTATAATCTCTGAAAATGCATTGCAAATATAAAATTTTAGCAGCAACATAATACCTTGGTGAGCAAAATATAACCACAGTGTCCTTATGTAACATATAATGCTTAGTTTTCTGACATTAGCACATTACTTTATCTTTACTAGTAATTTGCTAACATTCCACATTTGCCAAAACACTTTCAGGTTACTTATAATAAAAAATACATGAAGAATGAGATTCCACATAGAAAGAAGGCTACCAAAAAAAAAAAATGAGAAAAAAAAATCAAATATATAAATCATAGATACAAGACAAAATTGAGCTCCAACTAGATTTCCTAGGCAGCCAGCATAAAAAAGGGTTTACTATCAGATATGCAATATCTTGTATTATATACATGTAAAACACATATAGAGAAAAGAAATCACAAACGTCAATGGCATGCCTTTAACACTTCACATCTATCCTAACTCTCAAGCCTGTCCAGAAAGTGTCAACACTGGGAAACCCAAGTGACCAGCCTGTAATGCCTGGCAGGAAGAAGACACTCACTAAATATATGGTGAACCAATAACAAATCAATTGACTCGACATCACATTTGAAAACATACAGATGCAATTTGCTCCTGATTTATTTTACCAGGTAAGAAATGTCAACTTAACTGTAACCAAGAAAAAGAAAATACCTAAAACATCAAATCATGTGACGGTCAATAGAAAAGGCCAACTTAAAATATATAGTACTTGACCAAAAATGAACTTGACTAAGAATGGTATTTCTTTACTTGCAAAGTAGAAGAACCTGCTGAGCCGGACATATCAAAAGATGTCATCTGCACATTATAGTTAAATTTCATTTTCTTTGGGACATTAAAAAGTTGAACAGGGCTAGTAGGCATGGTGGCTCATACTTGTAATGCCAGCACCTTGGGAGGGCGAGGCAGGAGGATCATTTGACCCCAGGAGTTCGAGACCATCCTGGACAACACAGGGAGACCTCATCTCTATAAAATTTTTTAAAACAATTAGTCGAGCATGGTGGCATGTACCTGTGGTCCCAGCTACTCAGGAGGCTGAGGTGGGAGAATTGCATGAGCCCAGGTGATGGAGGCTGCAGTGAGCTATTGTGTCATTGTACTTCAGCCTGGGTGACAGAAAGAGAATCTGTCTCAAAAAAAGTGGGGCGCTTGAAAGTGGCCAATGAGCTGGAATGCCTATGTTTTATCTCAGTTTATCATCAGGTCAAAAACAAGGTGATATATGGATCTGAGTTAACCAGTAGAGTTAACATTTCAAGAATTTTAGGAAGTTTGTTTATTTATTTATTTTAGAGAAGTCTTGCTCTGTCACCCAGGCTGGAGTGCAGTAGGGCGATCTTGCTGCAAGCTCCGCCTCCCGGGTTCTAGTAGTTCTCCTGCCTCAGCCTCCCGAGTAGCTGGGATTACAGGTGCACGCCGCCATGCCTGGCTAATTTTTTTGTATTTTAGTAGAGACGGGGTTTTACCATGTTGCCCAGGCCGGTCTTGAATTCCTGAGCTCAGACAATCCACCCACCTTGGCCTCCCAAAGTGCTAGGATTACAGGCATGAGCCACTGCGCCTGGCCAAGAAGTTAAAAAGGAAAAACTCTCTAAGTATTATATAGACTCATTCATTCAACAGTATGCCCCCAGGTGCCTGGAAATCACTTTCAGAACCACTGGAACTAACTGAGCACAAGGTATCATCCTGAAGGACAACTGTTGAAAGGTTAGATGACATAACAAAAGGATTATTTAAAAAGCCTTCTTTTCCTCAATAATGTGCCTCAGGTAGTCTCAGCAGCAACTCCCCCACCCCCCCCAAAAAATAACAAAGGGCTCACAATACTATGAAAGCACTGGGACTCCCCAGCTGAAACATCTGGTTCACTTGTAAGAACTTCCCCATCCCTGGTCACCTGAGCAGAGAGTAGTGTAAATACCTGTAAATATAAACAGCTATTTGCCCACCTACACAGGCCAGGATGCCCCCACACTCAACCCTTCCTTTTCATTACACCTTCTGCCACACAATATACTGGCTTATTCTCTTATGCCTACTTAGCACAACCCTAACTAGAAAGCAGGTTTTTCTGAATTCCTCACTGGTTCTCATGGCTGTAGGAACCAAGAAAATGAAACCAAGTCAATCCGTAACCTTGGGCAGTTTTTCTAAACAACTATTAAAGTCAGATTTTGATAGAAGGGCTCCATGACTTTAAGAAGGCTGCCATGCTAAAACACTTTCATGTCTGCCACAGCGAAAGGCTCACAAAGAGTATCTTCTTTGTGATTCTAAGGACTCATTGAAGGTAAAAGATCTCATTTCACCTTCTTCCTAACACACATTTTTTTAAAGTGACTTCTCTTTTTAAAATAAGCTGATTTAATAGTGCAAAAATTTATTTATTTAATTTATTTAATGGGCTGTATTATTTTCCTAGCAGAGTTTAGTGTTTTTATATTACACCACCATGTTTTATTTTAATACACTAATTTTTAAGTGAAGAAATTAAACTTAAAAGTACCAATATTAGAAACTACATGTAAGTTGGTTTAATGAGATGCTTCCATCATTAGTACAATTTTCTTCTAAAGAAATGATTCATACCTTTGATTTTTATTTAAATGTATTTAAGTATAAATATTCCTAATTAAAGTTTACTATAAGTCAAAAACATCAGAATGATGCAAAGATGTGTATACACCAGAGCTGGGAAGCATTCACTACTATTGAAATTGTTATTAGGGGAACAGATAATTACATTCTTTATGTGTTCCATTTCAATAAATGTGTTTTTGCAGTTGAATTGCTTTTCTTACCAATTTGTACAATAGGGACCAGAAGTTTTATTATCAACAAAAGTATATGAAATCAATCAAACACAGTAGAAGGCTTTTATAATGAGGGCAAAGGAGATGGTAATAATAGTGTATTATAGGTTATCCATTGTATATTGATCCAGTATTGTTCACTTTCCATTAAAATGTAACACATAACAGGCATAGTCAAGGCTCTGGCATTTTTAACTTGCTTTAGATCTGGTTTGAATGCATACTTCAAATGAGGATAATGTTGGCTACTGAAGCCCATTTGTTCAACCCTTCAGCAACTAGCAGCTGAGTGGCTACTTTATTCAAGACGATGTCTTATGAAATACGCATTTTCATACCTGCTTTGGACATTTCCAGGATGTATTGTTTCTGGGGGGACTCCCCAGGGACAACCAAATCTGCCTCCAGGAAGCCGTTTAAAATCAAACTGGCAGCATATTTTAGGATCAGGTCCACAAGTGTGAGGGATGTCATAGCTGTAGAAGGGCATCATGTGGCATAAAATATCTGTGACAGATCCCAGATCTAAAATAAAGAGCCAACACACAAACCTGCATTTATAAAATCTATTTTCCCAAAAAATATTCAAAATGTCATTACTTTACACAAAGTATGCTGATTTAGCTCTATTCTGAATCAGCAGCCCCTTTAACTTTCATAACACACACCCCAGCACCATTTAATGGGCCACCTGTCTGAAGGAAGATACTCACACATCTCAGTCTCTATCTACCTCTTCTATCTAAGCATAGCAGAGACAGGAAAGCCCCACCATGAACCAGCGCCAGCTGACCTGGAGGGATACAAACTGAACAGTAGTAAAAGTTACAACTGGCTCATCCAAAACCACGTCCATCCCTAGCTGCCAGTTCCTGCCATATCTGTTCCCAATTCAGGTAACAGGATTCACTGAGAGATACCATGATATTAGCTGCAGAGACTGGGTGAGAAGAAGAGAGTAAAAAAGGGATGGAAGAACAAAGGAAGAAGTGTGGAACATAGACTTATAAAAAAAACACTGGAGAAATTCGCTCTTGGAGAAAATTTCCTCTTATGGTGAGGAGAGGATGTACAACCCAGAAGAATCTACAGTCTCGCCCCATGTTTACCAAGAATGAGTTAGTCAATGAAACTTTTTACCAACGAAGAAGCACAGGAAAAGAAAAAGTAATTTTCAGAAAGTGAAACAAAAATAAAAACAAAACAAATAAGATATGGAAAATGAGCTCTGATTCCTGATGCAGAATTACTTTTAATTAAAATTATAATGTTATCACATGTTGATACCACTGGCCTGGAGAGGTGAGAAGCCTATCAACAAGTGAGACTGGAGGACCTAACTAGTAGTTAAAAGCTATCTTTGTGAATATGACCCTGAGCTTTTAAATAACCTCCACCCTTTATTTATGTATGGATTTCCAATATTCAGCAATGAGTATGTATTGCTTACGTAACAGAAAGACAAAAAAAAATTTACATTTTTAATAAGTGAAAACAACTGCTTCATTAAGAACTGGAACACATGAACAAGCTCAACTTAATTTGAAAACATTTTTTAAAAAGCAACATGTTCAAATGTATCAGGTAAGTCCTAGAATATTCCAGTTTTATCAACTTAGTTAAAATAATTAACCGTTATTTTCCAAATTTAAAATTGTTAAAATCTATGTGTTTCAGTGCTGTCAGCTGTTTCACTGAATCATATTCAAAACTGTGACACTGTAGATGCTGGTCACTAATGCTTGCTATGAGCATATAGTCATCACAAAAGGTTGTCACAAACCCTAAAACTCTTCTCTCCTATGGATAAGGACATACTCCATACCCCACTAATTCTCCTTATGCTCTACTCTTTTGTAGCTAATTTACATACTTTATTTTATCTGCTACATTTGGCTGTATCTGTATTTTATCAAATTAGACTGGAATTTCCCTATAAGCAAGGATGTTTTCAATATTTCTTCCTAGCACAATATTTAAATATTAAATTTAAGCACTAAAATATTTAAGTACTCAATAATTTCTTACTAACTGATATTTATGGACAATTGTTTAGGTAGGGATTCTTCAAATTAACGGTTCTTTGTTTTTCAAATTAGTATGCTCCTTAGCATTTGATCAAACTACACAGAATGCAATCCCCTACAAGTTCTTGTTCTCCCTACAGGTTTAATTTTCTAGAATTAAGAAACTATATAGCCATTGCTTTCCTTACTGAAAAAACAGGAGTACATATAAGAAAGTTACTGTCTAGATTTACAAACGATTTTTCTGAAACACTTAAGGGGTCTAGATTATACAAGAAAACAAGTATAATGTAATGCAGTAATTTCTCAAACACTGTTTTATAAACAAAATATTTCTTTCAGATGAAATTTTACTGAGAACACAATGACACAGGTTAGGAGCCTGGGCTTCAGGAACTACACAGAACTAGATTCAAATCTCTGCTCTCTATGTATGACCTATATGATTTTTGGCAAATGGCTTCTCATATCTAAGCCTCCATTTCTTCACCATAAAAAAGTAATAATATTAAAAATATTAAATGAGAATGAATATAAAGCAGAGGTAACATAATACATGGCCCATAATAAAGGCTCGATAAATAGAAAATAAGGTGGTCTGAATTAAATGGGGGTTGAGAAAGGCAAAGGCCTCCCAAGAGGCCTAGACCTTGTCTCCTCTCTCCTAATAAAGAACTGCAGAAGTATATCCTTAGAATGCCTGCGTGGCCACAGAACACACTGTGAAAATAGGTGGCATTTTGATATTAGGGCTGTTTTAGGAGGACAGGATTAAGGCTTTAAAAGGCAATTCTTACAAGATGTAGAGACAAGAGAGACAGAAGGAAGGAAAACTGGCTGAATATAAGATACATGACTGGTATCAGTTCTAATGCATGTTCAAATTTGTGATAAAACATGTGCTTTCTAAAACAGAAGCAAGAGAAAGCATTATTGGCAAAATACTAACTCATATTTATCTACTTTCTTTAGTCATAAAAAGATTCTCCTATGCTCCATAAATATCTGCATTATTACTTAGAAGAATCTTGACACAGGTACATGGGAAAAATAATTACAAGAGTGAGTATCTTTACGTTACCTGATTTTTCAAGACTGGCAGAGAACAAAACCCACAGTGGCATGAGTTCATAACCCTTGTGAAACAGTATCTAGGACAAGTGGGATCAGCTTTCATCAAACCCTACATACCCCAATTCTGTCTCCAAAAAAACTCCAATGTTTTATGCTGTGCAAAGTGTTTTTTAACTGCATAATGAACTCTCTGGATAAGCATGTGAGAAAGTTCAGCACGGTTTAGAAGATAAGCCATTGTTGGTGAGTGTCCAAAGGGATCAATAGCCCAGCCGGACCGAGGTTTCACTCCTGTGGATAAAGATGATAAGTGTTATTTTTTTAACTGATAAATGAAATAAAAAGAAGTCATAACACATTCAGATTCATCAATGTTGTATAGTCTCCTAGAGATATCAGACCAAGGACCTACCCAGCATTATCTTCTGCCAAGTATTCCCAGCAAGATATCAGGAAGGGAGGGTTGTGCCACTGCCTATCCACACAGGCAGGAGATGCTCATTGAAATTAATCAGTTAGAGTTGAAATAAACACTGCCATCTTTTAGCCATTAACATCTTTTACCTATTATAAAGCCACTGCCATTAACTAGAGGTAGAGAATAAACAGGACCAGGGCCCTTCCTGGAAGGATCTCACAGTCTTGTGATCTGTGGAGCTGGATAACCCTGGAACTATTAGACGATAAAGAAAAGTAACGTAACTCATTTCGACTTACATTTCCCAACCCCAACATTAAGGATTTTTTAGTATGTCTTTTACACCTCACAAAAGCCCCAAATCATCTTATGATACAGTGGCAGAACTGGCCAAAATAATTATACCATATTTTATTAAATCTTAAGACATTATGAAGCTGGTGCTTTCACTCTGCCTTGAAAGGGGCCAGTGATTTCTCACAGCTGGCTCACACCAATAATGCAAACTACTGACTACAGATACATCTCAATTTCACAGAGGATAAAATGTAAAAAAAAATAAATAAATAAAAATAAAAATAAATGTACAGGTTAGAATTAATAAGACTGTTCATCTAGCATTATAAAAATCTGATGTTTTAATTATTTGGGATTCTCAAATAAACTGTCTACTTACAACTTAAAAATGGACATAAGTAATATTGCTGCGTGTGTTTTTTTCATTCAAACACCTTTTAAGCACCTTACCTAAGATGATGAAAGACCCCAGGGTTACAAAAACGAGTTAAATTAGATCTTGACTCTAGTTGCAGAGGCTATCATTCAAGTAAGTATAACACAAAGTAACACACAAGACAGCAAAGAGAACTTTGTAAACAATACTAAAGAAGAACATAGAGATGGGGAGCCAGTAACGGACAATAAGGAAAAGTCAGGATCTATAGGGGACCAAGGGTATATAATCAAAACTCAAAAAGAGCGTATGTCAAAACTAAAAGAACTGACCACATAAGATTTCTGCATTTCACATATTTACATCCAAAAACTAAAAAGAAATATTGAACTCTATTTAGTAACTTTGGGTTTTGTGGTAGCATGGATTTAATAATTCCGAAGGTAGCTTTCATGTATTCTAAGACTGAACAAATGAGAACAAGGGAGCCAGGATTTTCACTGTAAGTAACTACAAATGTAGAAGACTGGAATGTACCCTATGATATTGCATTACAACAGGAAATATTGGTACTAACTTATGGTTTTTAGTAAAGAAATATAAAAATATAGATATAGGTATCTATATGCATATTCACAAACATACACAAATTTCCCAACTCAGTGCACTTGAAGAACCTAGATGCAATAAAACCTCAATACCAATGACCACACCTTAGCTCCCAGATCTTGGCCTCTACATACCAATCATTTTACAAAGAAAGAAAAACCTGAAAGAAATAGCTTATTCCAAGGCTGAAGCCAGGAAAGTACATGATAAGCCTGGAATATATTCTTGTGTCATAAAGAGACAGTCAAGGAATCATGGGAACATATTAAAATAACTCAGGAAAAGACTAAAGAGGCTTCCAATGGCCAAATCTGGGACAACTGAGGCGTGAAAATAAATAATGCATCATAATCCACGGAATATTAACAATCTATGAGCCCATACTGATATAAATAAATAAACAGAAAATAAGACGGAAAGCTCTTCTCTTTAGTAGAATGCCAACTAGCAATTATAGAAGGAATTAGGAAATCATCAATGGACACTAAAACAAAAACATGAGAGTTGGCTGAGGAAATGAATATTCACTCCCATTGTACCTCCCACAAATTAATTAGAAAGGGCAAAAATCTAACACAATGGAGAAACTTAGCAGACAAACCCTAACTAGTCGTTCCTATTATTACAAGCACTGGGACAGAGACATTACATGCCTCCTGATATGATGCAGTGAGGACAACGGGACATCACATTACTGCAGTGATACTGTAACTAGACAGACAAACAGGTAGATAGGCAGAATACATAAATAACTTGAATCCAATCATGAAGAAAGTGACAAAGTCAAATAGAATTTCTACAAAAGTGGCTCTACTCTTCAAAAATATAAAGATCAAGAAACCCAAAGAAAGACTAAGGAACAGTTTCAAATAAAAGGAAACTAAAGAGACAGGACAACTAAATGCAATGTAGGACCATGGATTCCATTCTTGACTGGCTGGGGGGAAAAGCAGCTCTTATAAAAGACAAGATTGAAATAATTGACAAAATCTGAATACAATCTGTGGACCAAACTGTCCTACTGTATCACTGTTAACATTCCTGATTTGATAACTTTATTCTATTTATATATAAAAGTGTCCTTATTTCTTAGGAAATACGCAATGAAGTATTTAGAGATAAGGGTACAGGGGACCTCCAACTTACTCTCAAATGATTCACAAAAATATACATATGAATCAATGTACAAGATACATGGGAGTCCTTCCCAAGTACTATGATGTCACCTTTATAAGTTAAAAATTACATCAAAAGTTATAAAATTAAAAAAAGGAGTACGTACTGTCCAAATAATGAGGACATAATAAGCTTACAAAAAAGATAAAAATCAGTATCAGACAGTGTAGTGATGTTAAAGAGTTTATCGTGTCCATTCAATTTAACAATTATACCACATCACTGGTGATCTTTTCCACATCAAAACCATTGGATCCACAGGGGTAACAACCTAGCTGCAATGGAATAAAGAGTCACTGAGACTGAATAATGTAGAAAAGAGAGAGTGTAAACTATATTTTTAAAAACTTTGATATGAAAGGAGGTGAGAACAAGGGAGAGACTTAAAAAGGAACCCAGGGTCCTGCTAGAGTTTTTCTTGGCAATACTTGTTAAAAGGAGGGTAAGAGGCAAACTTAGGAAAAGGTACAATATAAGAAAAATCCAAAATTTTATAAAGGGGGCACATTTGCTAACAAAACTGGAAAGCTCATCAAAAAGATTTAATGCCTTCATGCAAGAATAAGATTATCAAAATATATAAAGACCACCTGATATTTGACAAATCTGACAAAACAAGCAATGGGGAAAAGATTCCCTATTTAATAAATGGTGTTGGGAAAACTGGCTAGCCATATGCAGAAAATTGAAATTGGACCCCTTCTTTATACCTTACACAAAAATTAACTCAAGATGGATTAAACACTTAAACATAAGACCTAAAACCATGAAAACCCTAGAAGAAAACCTAGGCAATACCATTCAAGACATAGGCATGGGCAAAGACTTCATGACTAACACACCAAGAGCAATGACAACAAAAGCCAAAATTGACAAATGGGATCTAATTAAACTAAAGAGCTTCTGCACAGCAAAAGAAACTATTATCAGAATGAAAAGGCAACCTACAGAATGGGAGAAAATTGTTGCAATCTAGCCATCTAACAAAGGACTAATATCTAGAATCTACAAGGAACTTAAACAAATTTACATAAAAACAACCCCATCAAAAAGTGGGCAAAGGATATGAACAGACACTTCTCAAAAGAAGACATTTATGCAGCCAACAAACATGAAAAAAAGCTCATCATCACTGGTCATTAGAGAAATACAAATCAAAACTACAATGAGATACCATCTCACCCCAGTTAGAATAGCAATCACTAAAAAGTCAGGAAACAATAGATGCAGGAGAGGATGTGGAGAAATAGGAATGCTTTTACACCGTTGGTGGGAGTGTAAATCAACCATTGTGGAAGACAGTGTGGTGATTCCTCAAGGATCTAGAACCAGAAATACCATCTGACACAGCAATCCCATTACTGGGTATATACCCAAAGGATTATAAATCATTCTACTATAAAGACACATGCACATGTATGTTTATTGCAGCACTATTCACAGTAGCAAAGACTTGGAACCATATGTATATGCACCATAAAGAAAATATGGTGCATATACACCATGGAATATTATGCAGCCATAAAAACGGATTAGTTCATGTCCTTTGCAGGGATATGAATGAAGCTGGAAACCATAATTCTCAGCAAACTAATACAGGAACAGAAAACCAAACACCACATGTTCTCACTCGTAAGTGAGAGTTGAACAATGAGAACACATGGACACAGAGAGGGGAACATGACACACAGGGGTGCATTAGGGGCTGGGAGGCTAGAGAAGGGATAGCATTGGAGAAATACCTAACACATATGACAGGTTGGTGGGTGCAGCAAACCACCATGGCACGTTGTATACCTATGTAACAAACCTGCATGTTATGCACATGTATCCCAGAACTTAAAAGTATATTAAAAAAAAGGCAACAATTCAAATAAAAAGAATGGGCAAAAGACTTAGAAACTTGAAAATAGGGTATACCACTGGCCAATAAGCACAACAAAACATACTCAGCATCATTAATCATCATGGAAGTGCAAGTTAAAATAACAGTGAAATATTACTACATACTAACTAGAACGGTTCTAAGAAAAAAGACTCACACACCAAACATTGGCAAAAACGTCCAACAACTAGAATTCGAATTCATTGTCGGTGGAATATAAAATAGTACAACCACTTTGGAAAACTCTTTCAAAGTTCACACAAGCTGTAACATACACTTATCCTAAAGCCCAGCAATTCTAGTGCTAGTACATATTTCATTCCAAGAGAATGAAAACATGCCCACAAAAAGACCTGTGTACAAATGTTTATTACAGTATGATTCACCGTAGCTTAAAAGTGAAAGCAACCCAAATGTTCAACAGGAAACTGGACTATCAATGGAATACTACCCAGTAATAAAAGGAAATGGATTACCAACATACACAACAAGAATGAATCTCAAAAACTTCATGCTGGTGACAGGATATAAGATCACTATACAAAACTCAATTGTATTTGTACATACTAGCAATGAATAATCCTAAAATGAAATTAAGAAATTAATGAACAATCCCATTTATAATGGCAGTAAAACAAACAAAATGCCTAGGAACATATTTAACAAAAAAAGCACGGGACTTTTACACTGAAAGCTATAAAACACAGTTGAAAGAAATTAAAAATGATCTACTTACATGGAAAGCCATCCCATGTTGATATATCAGAAGATGTGACATTGTTAAAATGGCAATATTCACCCAGATTGACCTACAGATTTAATACAACCACTACCAAAATCCTAGCTGATATTTTTGCAGAGATTGATAAACTGGCCTAAAATTCGCATGGAAAAAACAAGTTTAAAAAAAGAACAAAGTTGGAGAACCCAGACTTCCCAATGTCAAGCTTACTTACTTACTTACTATAAGGTATACTAATCAAGACAGTATGGTACTGGCATAAATATAAGTCAAGGAAACAGAACTGAGAGTCCAGGAATAAATTATCATAATTATGGTTAACTAACTGTTAAGAAGTGTGCCAGGACAATTCAGTGAGGAAAGAATCATCTTTTTCAACAAGTTGCATTGGAATAACTGGGTATCAACATGCAAAAAATAAATATGAAACTCTACCTCACATCATATACAAATATTAACTAAAAATAGATCACTGACATAAATGTAAGAGCTAAAACCATAAAACTATTTTTAAAACAGGAGTACATCTTCATAATTCGGGAATAAACAATGGTTTCTTACTATGGCATCAAAAGCACAAGAAACAGAAGAAAAATTTCCTCAAAATTAAAACTTGTGCATCAAAAGACACCTTCAAGAAAGTGAAGAAGACAAACACAGAATGAAAAAATAAATTTGTAAGTCACTATCCAACAAAGAACTTTTATCCAGAATATATAAAAACAATTCTGGCCGGGCGCAGTGGCTCAAGCCTGTAATCCCAGCACTTTGGGAGGCCAAGACGGGCGGATCACGAGGTCAGGAGAAACACGGTGAAACCCCGTCTCTACTAAAAAATACAAAAAACTAGCCAGGCGAGGTGGCGGGCGTCTGTAGTCCCAGCTACTCGGGAGGCTGAGGCAGGAGAATGGCATAAACCTGGGAGGCAGAGCTTGCAGTGAGCTGAGATCCGGCCACTGCACTCCAACCTGAGCGACAGAGCGAGACTCCGTCTCAAAAAAAAAAAAAAAAAAAATTCTAAGTCAATAAAAGACAAATAACTCTACTGAAAAACAGGAAAATAATTAGAATATATATTTATCCTTAAAAGATCTATAAGCAGCCGATATACACATGAAAAGATTCTTAGTGCCACTAGTCTTTAGGAAAATGCAAATCAAAATCACAATGAGATTACCATTTCACACATATTAGAATGACTACAATAAAAAAGATAGACAGTAAAAAATGTTGGTGAAGATTCGGAGAAAGTAGAAACCTCTCACATTGCTGGTGGGAAGGTAGAATCATACTGCTCTTCTGGAAAAGTTTGACGGTTTCTCAAAATGCTAAACATTTTTACCATATAACCCAGCAATTCTACCCCTAGGAAGAAAGATAGATTCACACAAAAACCTTTAAACAAATGTGTATAACAGCATTATTCCTAGTAGCCAAAAAAGATACAACCTAAGTGCCCATCACCTGAATAAGGGATAAACACATGTGGTATATCCATACAACAGAGTATTATTCAGCTAATAAAAGGAATGAAGCACTGATATATGCTATAATACATGATGAGCCTTGAAAATATTATGCCAAGAATCCAGTCACCAAAGGCCATACATTACATGCTTCCATCTATGTGAAATGTCCAGAATAGTCCAATCCATATATACAGAAAGACTAGTGATAGCCTGAGACTGGGGCAGGGAAGGGTGAAGCTAGAAAGGGGAGTGACTACTACTGGGTGTAAGGTTTCTTTGGGGGATGTTGAAAAAAGTTCTAAAAATAGACTGTGGTGATGGTTGCACAAATCTATGAATTTATGTAAAATAAATCTCAATAAAGTTGTAAGAAAAAAATTACACTGGGCAAAAGACAAAAGATCCAAAAGAATATTATGTGAGTCCATATATTAATAAATTATTCTTCAAACAAAACTCATCTACAATGACAGAAATCAAAGAGCAGTTGGCTGCAAGGGGAAAGATGAGGGGATGAGAGACCTTTCTTGGGTAATAAATGTATAGATTAAATGGGTATGTACATCTGTTAAAACTCACTGACCTCTACATTTAAGATTTATATATTCCACTGCATGTAAATTATACTTCAATAAAAACATAAAAAACATTCATAACTGAGGTTTATGAAGTGAATATTCTTGGATTAGCACATCAAGTATTTAAGGAAAAGGGCATTGTGTAGAGAGGGTCCCTAAGACCACCTCCAGGTTCGGTGATTTGTTAAGAAAAACCACAGGTCTCGACATATTGTCGTACTCATACCTATAATCTATTACACTGAAATGAGAAAAAAAAAATCCGCAAAAGGAAAAAGCACAGAGAGTACGTCCAGAGGAAGCCAGGTGCAAGCTTCTACGCAACCTTTCCCTGTGGAGTCATACAGAATGTGTTTAAATGTTCCAGCAAGAAACTGTGACAGTATGTGTGAAGCGTTGTTGACCAGGAAACTCATTACAGACTCAGTGTCCAACGTTGGGGGTTGGTCATGTAGGCATCCTCTGTTCAGCACATACTAAGAATTCAGACTCCCAGAAGGAATGCAACTGTTTAGCACAAACTACATTGTTTATACAAACAGATTAAAAACAGTGAGCCACTCTTATTGTTAGGATATCCATGCTCCCAGACACTAGCCAAGGGCCAGTCTTGTAAGCAAGGCCTTTCTAAGGATAGCAGACCTGCTATACTAACTATTTTCTACACAGGCATGATACCTGCAACATACTTGCAAATGGTTCTAATAATAATAAATACCAGCACCACTGCAACAACATGGAAATAGAAAAAATTAAGTAAATGTGTCAAAATGTTAACAACTGGTAAATCTGGGTGAGGGGTTTATGAGAATATTTTGCAGCATTCTTACACATTTCTTCCAATTTGCAATTATCTCAAAATAAAAAGTAAAGAAAAAATTACTAGGGACGAGAAGAATTTTATCCCTAAGAGACAATTTTTTAAAATAAGGAAATATCTAAAAATAACTTCAGCAAAAAACACATATACTTACATAAAAAACTACATTATTACGCTGAGATATAAAATATTTGAAAGGATTTACATACCATGTTACAAAATGTAAATATTAAATATCACAGTTTTCTATTAGTCCCAAGTTTTTATAGTGGATATCTGATTCTATCAGTCTAGCATCTTTTTTCCCATTTCTTGTAGCAACAGAATTCTTCTGTTGAACTGGACCCATTCCATGGGGCCATTCATATGGAGGACCCATTCTCATGCTTTTTAGGTGCAGCTGACCCTGCTCTCCACAATTCCCTTTCCCCCAAGACCATTTCCACCAAAATGACTAGACCTTAGTGATTTGAACTCCTATACCTCTGGACACAGTAACTGGCTCAGACATAAGCAACTGACTCAAGCGGGGCCAACTAGATAAAGTATTTTAAAGAGAACTCCTGGTTGCTAGGTTGGAAAAATTCGTCTCAGCTGCCTAGAGCCATCTTACTCACCTTGTAAAGAAACCCAGCAAAACAAGCAGAACCCAAAGATACAGTGCCCAGACAATATAATTTAAGTCCCCTGGATCCCTGAATGCTGCCACACCTGCAGCTAACATATCTCTGTAACACTCAGTGACATAACAAATATCTTTCTTTCCTTTTTTTGCTGGAAAAAAAAAACTTAAGCTACCATAATTAGGTTTTTGCCTCTTGTCATCAAGTCTTAACATATAATTAAAATCCCAAAACCAATAAAAATATAGATAAATAATACATTAAACGAGGTAGATGATCCTAAAAGTGACTACAGTAAATCTATGTAACACAGTTTATGAGCTAAGAAATATCATAAATTAAAGAAGAATAAACTGTTCAACAATAGTAACAGGGAAAATAGTTATTCAAAAAAAAAAAAAAAGACAGAGACTCACTCACATTCCCCAAAATTAACTGTCCAAAATAGCCCAAATAAAGAATATACCAATACATACCTATATTATTTTCCAGCCACTGATGTCCTTCAATTAGTTGATCAATTAAGGCAAAATAATGTGCAGTGGCTTCATCAGGCATAACCCAGCCACCTGTCACAATTTCAAGCTGACCATTTTCTATTAAACTAGAGAGAAAATAACAAGAGTCCACATTAACAAATATAAGAAAAGTTCAAATAAAAACCTAAACAAGCATAAACATTAAGAACAGCCTTTAAATATAACCAGTATGTATACCAGTTGTTAAAACTTTTTTTTAAACCAGTGAATGAATTTCAACTTCAAGACCTCAAGATGGCACCCAGTGTCTCAGGTGACCTCTGCCCTTCTGTAGGAAAAGCCAGGCAGGTCATTCTGGAGGTTCCTTCCACAAGGATATAAACTCCCACACAGCCTCAAAGATTCTTTATGTCAAAAGCCACATCTGGTTTGTTTGTTTATTTATTTATTTATTTATTTATTTACTTATTTTGAGACAGAGTTTCACTCTTGTTGCCCAGGCTGAAATGCAATGATGCGATCTCGGCTCACTGCAACCTCCACCTCCCAGGTTCAAGCGATTCTCCTGCCTCAGCCTCCCAAGTAACTGGGATTACAGACAGGCGCCACCACGCCTGGCTAATTTTGTATTTTTAGTAGAGACGTGGTTTCTCCATGTCAGTCAGGCTGGTCTTGAACTGTCAACCTCAGGTAATGCACCTGCCTCAGCTTCCCAAAGTGCTGGGATTACAGGTGTGAGCCACCGCGCCCAGCCCACATCTGGTTTATTTCTGAATCTTGCAGAGCACATAACAAAGTGTTTTACACAGAGTATATGCTTGATGAGTGTTTACTGGAAGGCTGTCATTTTAAGCGCATTATTTATTTCAATATATTTTTATCAAAAAATCAATATTTACTTTAGTCCTTCTGACACTGATAAGTTAATCATTCAAACTATCCTAAAAAAATAACAAGGGTAAAGCTAGTAAATACCACATGACTCTGGGAATACAGATAACATCATAAAGCACTTTGTTCCAGATTCAGGTGAAATATAGGCTATATAGTTTATTTTTCATTATTGAGTGAAAGGTTCTAACAGCATCATTATTTGTCTACTGGGTATTCCTTTGCCATAATACCATACCAGGTAACAAGATCCCTAGTCCTAATAAAACTGTTTTGAGAAGATACTTTCCCCTGAGAAGAAAAAAAAAATCATAAGCTATTAAAAATTTGAAATAGTGCCCAAGGAAGCATAAAAGTCAAGAATTTAAGCAAGGTCTGGCACAGTGGCTCAGTCCTATAGTTGAAGCACTCTAGGAAGCCAGGACAGGAGGACTGTTTGAGGTCAGGAATTCTAGATCAGCCTGGGCAACATAGGGAGATCTCATATTTACAAAATAAAATTAAAAAGTTAGCCAGGTGTGGTGGTACATGCCTGTAGTCTCAGCTACTTGGAAGGCTGAGGTGGGAGGATTGCTTGAGCCTGTGAGTTTGAGGCTGCAGTGAGCTATGATTATGCCACTGCACTCCAGCCTGGAAGATACAGCAAGACACTGTGTCAAAAAAAAAAAAAAAAAAAAAAAAAAAGGAAAGGAAAGGAAGGGAAAGGGAAAGGGAAAGGAAAAGGAAAAGGAAAGAAAAAAAAATTGAGCAAGTATCTATCTTAAGTGCCACAGACTTGCCAGCCTGCAACAAGATGGTTTGGGAAATGGGGTAAAATTTCAGAAACAAGCAAAGCAGCTTTAAAAAGGACATACATCACTGGATGCCTACAGCTAACAGCCAACTCTCAAGTCAAATTTAGTTGAAGCAGACCAGAGGCACAGAGGATGAATAACTATTTTCCTACAAAGCATATGATAGAAGCCACAACATTAACACAACATATAATTCAAACATATGCATGATCATATAACCAGTAACAGAGTGGATAATGGACATAATTTCTATAAAAAAAAAAAAAAAAATCAAACAATAAATTCCCTGCAAACATTAAAGAAATAAATTTATGTTGCCATGGGGATCACCAACTAATATAATTTCACATGCAGAATATGATAACTTACTAGAATGTCTAAAGAAACCCAATATCCAATCAAACTTCAGATTCTCAAAGGCCCAAATCAAGAACCTACAATGAAGAAGCTGGAAATTTCTAAAATCCACACTTCTTTAAGAACACAACTAAATTCAAGGCTACTGGTCCCATCTTTACTGTCAGTAGACCTATGCATACAATTAGTTCTTTTTCTTATCTTTCGGGTGATTGCCTGATTTAGCCACAGTCTAGAGGCT
The DNA here is from genome assembly GCF_000951045.1 of Mandrillus leucophaeus. NCBI lineage: Eukaryota > Metazoa > Chordata > Mammalia > Primates > Cercopithecidae > Mandrillus > Mandrillus leucophaeus. The sequence continues at coordinate 1,416,676 of NW_012106031.1, read as the reverse complement.
ATGGACCAAACCTGCCCCTTATGTCTTATGCTTGGCAGCCTGAGATGTCAGGACAGTATGAGATTTAGTATCTAATTATCAAATATGGAAACTTGACTTCATTATTTCAATATCTCAATAAATAGATCTTTTGGAAAATTTCAGATATAAGTTCAGATATAAATCAAAAACAAACTCTTTGCTGATCTTGAATAGAGAAAAAAACTACAGATTAAGAAAACTAAAAATTAAGTGGAAAAAATTTACTTCAATGATAGAACTTTTCTTTTTTCATCTATATCAGTTTTAATAGACAACATAATTCCTGTCCCACAGGCATCAATGGTCTTCAAGAAAGTCAACCAGCCAAGAATTACATTATATGCAGTAACTAATTTTCCCAGCTCCATTTGTTAATAATCCATATCTTCCCCCATGATGCCTGAGATGCTGCTTTCACCAAAAACTGAATTCTTATCTGTACATAAAGGTTAAAGACTATTGTGTCTATTAATTTTGAGGAGGCATGAAAAACTTCTCACTTATTGAAATGTTTTCCAGCATTTATCTACTTTCTTCTCCCCTATCTTTCCCAGTCTGGCTGGTCTCAACTGCCCTCATAGCTCAGCTCAGAGACGTCTTCATGTGCACCCAAGCTAAACTAACACTCCCACTATACCTCCCATTCTATCCATCACAATCTTTATCAGAAACCAGAATTACCTTGTTCATTGTCAGATCTCTATTCTTTCCCTCCCGACATCTACCCACTATTAGAACGTAAGCTCCAAGAGAGCATGGACCAGAATGTGTTTTGTTCACGTTTGCATGTCCGGCACTCAGAAGCTTGCTTGGCAGATAATGGTCATTCAAATATTTGTTACATAAATGAGGAATTAATTAATAAGGCCATCAGTCTAATATTAGTATTTACCTACAGTTTTTGTATTAGAAAAAGCTCACAGATATTTGCAAAATAAAACAGAAAGAGAAAGGTCAGTCAGAATGAAGTTTCAATCATCTAGGTATGAGATGATATGATCTAGAATATGGTAGTGGTAATTATGAAATATGGAGGAGGAGGAAGACAGCGGAGACATTACATGAAAAAGTATCAACAGTAATTAGAAAATGATTGAAGATAGATGATAAGATTAATGCAAATATGACTGAGAGTTTTAATTCCAGGTGTCTAACAGAGTGGTAGTATTAATACACACAGTGCAATTGAGTTGAGAAAGGAAGTCACTTTGTAGTAATGAATATAAATTTGGACAGGGCTTTTTATGACAGTGTGACATTCAAAAGGAGTTAAGTGATAAAGAAGAGCAAGTTTAAGAAAAGGGGCCAATTAAAAAGTTAAGTTTCAAAGAACTATTAATAATAGAGAAAATAGGGAATGATGGGAAGTTAACAAAAAACAAGCAAAAGGAAAGTCAAAGATCAAGCTAAAGGAAAATATAAGAGAAATGGAGATAAGAAATGTTAAAGTAAGGGCAAAAAGAATAAGTCTGAATTTAGCCTGAAACATTTTAGAAAAGAGGAATACAGAGCAATCTGTCCTTCCAGTTGGTAAAAGCCATTAAAAAGCTACCATAACTGTGACTTAGAAATAAACACATCAGTGAGTCAGAATAGAAAGTTGAAAAATAGATTTTCTTAAAAATTTACATTATTAAAATAGGCATTGAAGATTTATTTAAAAAAAAAAAAAAAACACTAAAAATAGGACAACCATATGATCCAGCCATCCCACTTCTGGGAAAAAATCAAGTATACCAAGGAAAAAAATCAGTATACCAAAGGGATATCTGGACTCTCATGTTTACTGCAGCACTATTCACAACAGCAAAGATATGGAATCAACCTAAGTGTTGATTTAGATGAATGGAAAAAGAAAATGTGGTGTATATATATGCAACGGAATACTATTTAGTCATGAAAAAGTATGAAATCATATCATTTGTAGCAACATGAATGAAACTGAAGGTCATTCTATTAAGCAAAATAAGCCAGGCACAAAAAGACAAATATCCTATGTTCTCACTCATATTTGAGAGCTAAAAAAAAAAAAAAAAAGGTGATCTCACAGAAATGGAGAGTAAAAGGACAGATACCAGAGGCTGGGAAGAGTATGTGACTTAGGGTAGGGATTGGGAAGAGGGGTTAAGAGAGGTTGGTTAATGGGTACAAATATGTAGTTAGATAAAAGGAGTAAGTTATAATGTTCAACAGCAGAGTAGGGTGACTATAGTTAACAACAATGTATTGTATATTTCAAAACAGCTAAAAGAGGACTGGAAATGTTCCCAACACTTAGAAATGATAAATACTCAAAGTGATGGATACCCCAACCCTGACTTGATCATTACACACTTCATGCATGTAACAAAATATCACATATGCCCCATAAATATGTACAAATATTTGCATCAATTAAAAATATAAAAATAAAATAAAACAGCCATTGACTTAGTGGAGTAAGAATGAGTTATATTTTTTCTTTTTAAGACTCAATCAGAGTGACTTAAAAGCAGCTCATAAGAAAATGCCAAGATATTATGTCATGGAAGCCAAGGGATTCATATTTTAAAATACTATGGTCATACAGGTTTTTCAGAAAAATTGCATGAGTAGGTCAAAAATAGACAAATATATCATATCATATATAAATGACATCACAATAGCAGGCCAGAAAGTACACAGGTTTTAGTTTTTCTAGTATAGTTTATTTTATAAGATAGAACAAAACACCCACCCCATGGAAGAAAAGAGACAACATAATTTTAATATGAACCATACTGTAATACCATGATACCTGATAGAATAATCAGTTTAGTGAGTATTCCTATTTCATTAAACTGCCTGTTTTTCCTAGGGTATTACCCTCTAACCCATCCACAAGAACAGAAAAACAGGTAATAAACCAGAAGATTCTTACAGGCAGGAAGGTTTGGTCTGATATAAAATATTTCCTGTGTTAAGCAAAAACACTTGCCATTAACAACAACAACAAAACCCAAAAACATCAGAAGGACACAAATTTGCCCTGAATTCTAGAACACATATGATAAGCACTTAAGGAAGCATCTGATGAGTGAAAGAAAAACAAGAAATAGTCCCCAAAAAACAAAGAAAATTGTCGACCTAATTATTGAGAAGCACAGCAATAACTATCATCATTTAGTGATAACTACAAAACCTAGGACTAGAAGTCTTAACAGAAACAATATGTCTGGAAATACTTTTAAAAATATTTACAAGCTCTTAGGCCCAGAGCAAAACTTAGAAACCCTACTGAACTTGGCAACCTCGGTTTTTTATATTAGAGATCAGAAGCAGGCGGAACGGGACAAACAAGATTTTAAAAAAAGACCACCACTTTAGTCATGGCCCTCAGACAAGTGGACTTTTGGAGTCTCTGGAAAAGGGAAAAGCTGGAAAAATTGAATGCCTAATAGGGCTTGCTTCCAGTGCGGTCTATAAGGACACTTTAAAAAAGGCTGTCCAAGTAGAAGCAAGCCGCCCCCTCATCCATGCCCCTTATGTCAAGGGAATCATTGGAAGGCCCACTGCCCCAGGGGATCAAGGTCCTCTGAGTCAGAATCCACTAACCAGATGATCTAGCAGCAGGACTGAGGGTGCCCAGGGCAAGCACCAGCCCATGCCATCACTCTCACAGAGGCCTGGGTATACTTGACCATTGAGGGCCAGGAGGTTAACTGTTTCCTGGACACTGGCGCGGCCTTCTCAGTCTTACTCTCCTGTCCCAGACAACTGTCCTCCAGATCTGTCACTATCCAAGGGGTCCTAGGACAGCCAGTCACTAGATACTTCTCCCAGCCACTAAGCTGTGACTGGGGAGCTTTACTCTTTTCACATGCTTTTTTAACTATGCCTGAAAGCCTCATTCCCTTGTTAAGGAGAGACATTCTAGCAAAAGCAGGGGCCATTATACACCTGAACATAGGAGAAGGAATACCCATTTGTTGTCCCCTGCTTGAGGAAGGAATTAATCCTGAAGTCTGGGCAACAGAAGGACAACATGGTTGAGCAAAGAATGCCCATCCTGTTCAAGTTAAACTAAAGAATTTCGCCTCCTTTCCCTACCAAAGGCAGTACCCCCTCAGACCCGAGGTCCAACAAGGACTCCAAAAGATTAAGGACCTAAAGGCCCAAGGCCTAGTAGAACCATGCAATAGCCCCTGCAATACTCCAATTTTAGGAGGACAGAAACCCAACGGACAGTGGAGGTTAGTGCAAGATCTCAGAATTATCAATGAGGCTGTTGTTCCTCTATACCCAACTATACCTAACCCTTATACTCTGCTTTCCCAAATACCAGAGAAAGCAGAGTGGCTTACAGTCCTGGACCTTAAGGATGCCTTTTTCTGCATCCCTGTACATCCTGACTCTCAATTATTGTTTGCCTTTGAAGATCCTTCAAACCATGTCTCAACTCATCTGGACTGTTTTACCCCAAGGGTTCAGGGATAGCCCCCATTATTTGACCAGGCATTAGGCCAAGACTTGAGCCAACTCTCATACCTGGACACTCTTCGGTACATGGATGATTTACTTTTAGCCGCCTGTTCAGAAACCTTGTGCCATCAAGCCACCCAAGTGCTCTTAAATTTCTTTGCTGCCTGTGGCTACAAGGTTTCCAAACCAAAGGTTCAGCTCTGCTCACAGCAGGTTAAATACTTAGGGCTAAAATTATCCAAAGGCACCAGGGCCCTCAGTGAGGAATGTATCCAGCCTATACTGACTCATACTCATCCCAAAACCCTAAAGCAACTAAGAGGGTTCCTTGGCATAACAGGTTTCTGCCGAATATGGATTCCCAGGTGTGGCAAAATAGCCAGACCATTATATACACTAATTAAGGAAACTGAGAAAGCCAATACCCATTTAGAAGATGGACACCTGAAACAGAAGCGGCTTTCCAGGCCCTAAGGAAGGCCCTAACCCAAGTTCCAGTGTAAAGCTTGCCAGTGGAGGAAGACTTTTCTTTACATGTCACAGAAAAAACAGGAATAGCTCTAGGAGTCCTTACACAGGTCCGAGGGACGAGCTTGCAACCCGTGGCATACCTGAGTAAGGAAATTAATGTAGTGCAAAGGGTTGGTCTCTCTGTTTACGGGTAGTAGCAGCAGTAGTGGTCTTAGTATCTGAAGCAGTTAAAATAATACAGGGAAGAGATCTTACTGTGTGCACATCTCATGATGTGAACAGCATACTCACTGCTAAAGGAGACTTGTGGCTGTCAGACAACCGTTTACTTAAATATCAGGCTCTATTACTTAAAGGGACAGTGCTGCGACTGCGCACTTGTGCAACTCTTAACCCAGCCACACTTCTTTCAGACAATGAAGATAGAACATAACTGTCAACAAGTAATTGCTCAAACCTATGCCGCTCGAGGGGACCTTTTACAGGTTCCCTTGACTGATCCCAACCTCAATTTGTATACTGATGGAAGTTACTTTGTAGAAAAAGGACTTCAAAAAGCAGGGTATGCAGTGGTCAGTGATAACGGAATACTTGAAAATAATCCCCTCACTCCAGGAACTAGTGCTCAGCTGGCAGAACTAATAGCCCTCACTCAGGCACTAGAATTAGGAGAAGGAAAAACGGTAAATATATATACAGACTCTAAGTATGCTTACCTAGTCCTCCATGCCCATACAGCAATATGGAGAGAAAGGGAATTACTAACTTCTGAGGGAACACCTATCAAACATCAAGAAGCCATTAGGAGATTATTATTGGCTGTACAGAAACCTAAAGAGGTGACAGTCTTACACTGCTGGGGTCATCAGAAAGGAAAGGGAAACAGAAGGGAACCGCCAAGTGGATATTGAAGTCAAAAGAGCCACAAGGCAGAACCCTCCGTTAGAAATGCTTACAGAAGGACCCCTAGTATGGGGTAATCCCCTCCAGAAAACCAAGCCCCAGTACTCAGCAGGAGAAATAGAATGGGGAACCTCACGAGGACACAGTTTCCTCCCCTCAGGATGGCTAGCCACCAAAGAAGGAAAAATACTTTTGCCTGCAGCTAACCAATGGAAATTACTTAAAACCCCTCACCAAACCTTTCACTTAGGCATTGATAGCACCCATCGGATGGCCAAATTATTATTTACTGGACCAGGCCTTTTTAAAACTATCAAGCACTTAATAGTCAGGACCTGTGAAGTGTGCCAAAGATATAATCTCCTGCACTGCAGGCCATACATTTCTATCCCTGTATCTTTAACCTCCTTGTTAAGTTTGTCTCTTCCAGAATCAAAGCTGTAAAACCACGAATCGTTCTTCAAATGGAGCCCCAGATGCAGTCCATGACTAAGATCCACCACGGACCCCTGGACCAGCCTGGTAGCCCTTGCTCCGATGTTAATGACATCGAAGGCACCCCTCCTGAGGAAATCTCAACTGTACGACCCCTACTATGCCCCAATTCAGCAGGAAGCAGTTAGAGCAGTCATCAGCCAACCTCCCCAACAGCACTTGGGTTTCCCTGTTGAGAGGGAAAAACTGAGAGACAGGACTAGCTGGATTTCCTAGGCCGACTAAGAATCCCCAAGCCTAGCTGGGAAGGTGACCGCTTCCACCTTTAAACACGGGGCTTGCAACTTAGCTCACACCCAACCAATCGGATAGCAAAGAGAGCTCACTAAAATGCTAATTAGGCAAAAACAGGAGGTAAAGAAATAGCCAATCATCTACTGCCTGAGAACACAGCTGGAGAGACAATGATCCAGATATAAACCCAGGCATTCCAGCCGGCAACGGCTTCCCTCTTTGGGTCCCCTCCCTTTGTATGGGAGCTCTGTTTTCACTCTATTTCACTATATTAAATCTTGCAACTGCATATATACATATATATATAAATATTTATATATATATATTTACAAGCAGTAACACAAAAGCTATGTTAACCTAAAAAAGTACCATACTCAATGCCACTGTTGTTAGTGATAATAAAAATAAAATGAAGACGGATTGTAGCTGTACATTCACGACTAACAATTTTTAAAAAGTAATGAAAAATACCTGTTCTATAGAAAAATTTACTTAGAATGAATACAGGCACTTCCAAGTATTTCCACTCACAGTGTTCAACAGGTATCAACTGAACTATTTATCTGACAGGCAGGGGAATACAAAACAAAAAAAAATAAAAAAATAAAAAAGATTGTGCCCACACCATAGGGTCTATTGCTTAGTTTCTACCAAGACACTCTGTCTATTTTATATGTACACTTCATGATATTTCCTAATAAACATGAAATCTAAAGGCCAAAGTGAAAGGATATTGGGTTAGTAAGGGAAACAAAAGAATATATTTATCTAACAAATCCAGAAACTAAGAAACCAGGAACTAATTTTCAAAATTAACAATACTTATGTTTCACTTTTTACAATAAGTTGACTTGTAACTAATGGTAAAAGACATTAAAATACCACCATGTTTCTATTTCAATGATGAGAAATTTGGTATAGAAAGCTTAAGAAAATTACTGATCAAAACTAAGCTGAGCGTATCTGTCGCTCCTCATTTTACCTAAAATGTAGAATTTACTGCAAGGCACAACAAGCTGCAAATTATTTTCTCTGAGTGTCACTTTTTCCCCTATGTAGAATCATCAGACATTTGGAATTTGGTCACACACAGAAGGACACACTCAAAGAGTTTTTCTCCCTAATGGGGAAATTGTTACAGACAACTTAGTAGCAAACAATGCATCATTTAGCAAGCTTCAAAGAATCACATATTAATTTCACATGAGAAAACCAGTTGAATTTCTAATCATACATCTGGAGAAACAGGAAATAATACAAGATGACATACAGTATTTCATTCTTAAATTTAAAAAAATTTTTAAATGGAAAATTCAAAAACACAGAAGCTCCCAATGAATCAATTTATACCCTAAAGATATTCTGCTAATCAGATTCTCTGATTCATATTCCTTTCATGGAGAATATCTAGTATGCAGGGAAAAAGATTTGTTTTAAAGCCCCTCATATAATGATAGGGGAAACTCACTGTATATTTTTGAACACTGTTGATACGTATTGATACAGATTTAGTATATGAGGAACAGAGGGCAAATTAGTCATCTCTCATCATTTCTTCCTCATTGCAATCCAGCCACATCCCCTTCTTTCAGCAAGCTGTCCATGCTGTCCATCCGCCTGGAATGTTTTACCTTCAATTATTTGCCTCATTGGTTCTTACAGGTTCCTTAAGGGCTGTTACTGGCCACCACATCCCACCCAAATTCAATCTAAACTGTTATCTTTCAGAAAATCTAACTTTTCTTCCGTAACATTTACAAGAAAATTTAATTGCATATTTGTATGTTTACTATCTTTCTATTCCAACAGACTGTAAGTACCATGAGCACAGGAATCATATTTGTTTTGTTCATCATTTGACACTGATTGTTCCTATTAGTATAAAATTGTAATAAATGGGTACCAATAATGCAAAAAAGAAAAAAAATGGGCAAAAGATACAATGCAGATATTTCAGAAATAACTGACTCATAAAAATGACAAGAAATTTAATCTCACTCATAAGGAAATGCAAGTTAAAACTTCATTAAGATGCCACTTTTCACCTATCAGATTAGAAAGATCAAAAAGTTGTGTAACATATACTGTGATGTTAAGGATGTAGACATAAGTAGTCTCACATATTGCTGGCAATTACTATCAACCTGTAAAATGCATATGTACTTTTATCCATGCTTACTGAAAATGAATCAGAAAATACTGTATTTTAAAATAAGAGCATTATATACACTAATGACAAAAGATACACTAAATACATTAGCAAGAGGCCAGAAATAAAATTGGGAGTAGTTAAACAACTAGTCCCATTCATATAACAGACTTTACTAAAAGATTCTCCAAGATGTATGTTTAAAAAGCACTGGTACGATGCCCATTAGGGATGCCTATTATGTAAAATAATAAAACAGCAAATAAGTGTTGATAAGGATGTGAGGAAATTGGAAATCTGTGCATTGCTGATGGGATGTAAAATGGTACAGTAGTATAGAAAACAGCATGGTAATGAAAAAATTATGCACGAATCTTATATTACACATGTCCTTATACTGCCCTTTGATTCCTTGGTGCAATTCCACATTATTCCCAGGCAGTATACCCTACAGAAAAGGTATGTCCACTTGTTTGTTCTAAAACAATTTGGGGAAAGCCCTACAGAATAACGTTTTAGGCAACGAAGACGACAAAATCATACAGCTAAATGTTGATTACCTTGTTAATCAAATGAAACTGCTGTACCAACCCTCTCCCCCGAGCTCTGCATTATCTTTGTATAAAATTAGATTATAGAGATCGTGAATACAAACAGATGTTTTCAAAGACAAAAGTTAAGAAATTACCTAGATCTCCAAAAGTAAGAGATTAGTCAAGTCAACTCATCCATACAGTGACGGAGCATTATTCAGCCATTAAAAATGATATCACAGAAAACTAGTGAAATTCATAAATGTTTAGAGTATTTTACAAAAAAGCATGATATAAAAATATAATAACAAAAATACAAGCAGCACATGTACAGAATTACTGCCATTTTCATGTCAATGCTTATCATGCTTGTATTTCTGTCGATGTAAAATGTTTAAATGTTTTACTCTGCCAAAAAAAAAAAATACCTAAAATGACAGTGATTTAAAAAAAAATTAAACATAGAATTACTATATGATCCAGCAGTTCCAGTTCTAGGGATGGAAAGAAGGGACCTGGACAAGTATCTGCACACCCATATTCACAGCAGCATTATTCACAGTGGCCAAAAGGTAGAAACCACCCAAATATCCATCAAAGGATGAATGGATAAATAAGTTGTGGTATGTATTAGGTTGGTGCAAAAGTAATTGTGGTTTTTGTCACTACTTTCAATACATACAGGGGAGTATCATGTAGCCTTAAAAAGGAAAGAAATTCTGATACATGCTACAACATGAATGAGCCTTGAAGATACTATGCTAAATGAAGTAAGGCAGACACAAAAGGACAAATATTATATGACTCTACGTATCTAAGGTACCTAATAGAGTAGTCAAACTTGTAGAGACAAAAAACAGAACAGTGGTTGCAAGGAGCAAGAAGAACGGGAATTACTGTTCAATAGGTACAAAGTTTGCATTTGGGGTGATGATAAAGTTCTAGAGATGGATGGTGGTAATAGCTGCACAATGGTGTAAATGTTGTAATGCTACTGAACTGTACACTTAAAAATTGTTAAAATAGTAAATTTTATGTTATGCTTATTTATAATTTAAAAAACAGACTCAAAAAAAAAAACGCAGCACAATGTACATGGCATAGTATCATTGTATAATATATATGCCTATGACTTTATGTACATGTGCATATGTTTTCCCATACATCTACAAAATAAATACGAGCCTGGTCATAGTAGTTACCTCCTGTGAAAAGAGCAAAATGACAAGGAGACAGGAGTGGCTGAGTACCGTACTTTTCATTGTGTATCCTTTGTATATATTGGGACATATATTAAAAAGTAAATTAAACCAAATTTTTTTCTCAAGTATAAATGTTATAACCTGTGTTTCCTAAGCACTGAAAACTAACAAAACTGAGGCCAGATGCAGTGGTTCACATCTGTAATCTCAGCACTTTGGGAAGCTGAGGCTGTCAGATCACTTGAGGTCAGGAGTTCAAGACCAGCCTGGCCAACATGGCAAAACCTCATCTCCACGAAAAATACAAAAATTAGCTGGATGTGGCGGCACATGCCTGTAATCCCAAGCTACTCGGGAGGCTGAGGCCCGAGAATTGCTTGAACCTGGGAGGCAGAGGTGGCAGTGAGCCAAGAATGCAACACTGCATTCCATCCTAGGCAACAGAGTAAAGCTCTGTCTCCAAAAAAAAAAAGTAACAGAACTGTAGCTTAAAAATAGGCATGAAAATTTCTTTAAAAACATGTCTTGGGGCCAGATGCAGTGGCTCACATCTATAATCCCTATGCTTTGGGAGACCAATGCAGGAGGATCACCTCAGGCCAGGGGTTTGAGGACCAGCCTGGGTAATATAGTAAAACCCATCTCTACAAAAATATAAAAATTAGCCCAGCATGGTGGCATGCACCTGTAGGTCCTAGCTACTCAGGAGGCTGAGGTAGAGTATCACTTGAGTTCAGGAGTTTGAGGTTGCAGTGAGCTATGATAGCACCACTGCACTCCAGCCTGAGTGACAAAGACCCTGTCTCTAAAATTAATTAATTAATTTAATAGAAATAAAAATAAATTTCTCATATCGTTCAATAATCTGCAAAGTTTTAATAAGCAGGGGATGTATTTTAAATCTTTCACTGTATAGTAAACAATACTTCTTTCATAAAATACTCATTCAAAATAGGTTGAAAAATGTGAAAGAGGTTAAAGAATAAAATTTAGAAACTCACTACCTTGATATATATGCACAAAGGGTTATGGTAGCCAGAGTTTTTAACCAAGTTAATTTACTTAACATTATACCATGAACATCTTTCCATATCAAGAGAGACATATATCATTATGTTTATTGTATTGTACTGTATTATATTATTGTATTTATTATATTGTATGTTTATAATGTATTACATTTTCTAAAATATTTTTGAGATATAACAATATACAATACACATATTTTCAGCCTCATGAATTCTGACAACTGTAATCACTACCCAAAATAATATACAGACTACTTCCACCAATTCAGAGAGTTCCCTCATGCCCCATTCCAATCCACACTCACCACTCACCTTGCCCCCAAAAAACATTCTGACATTCTATTTCTATCACAATACATCAGTTGACTCTCCTCTCAGAATTCATAAAATGGAAATCAAACAATATTTACTCTTCTGTCTCACTTCTGCTTAACATTTGTGAGACTCATCCATATTACTGTGCATTTCAGTAATTTATCATTTTTTACTGCTAGGTATTCTGTTGTAGGAATATACAACAATTTTTTAATCCATCACCTTGCTGAAGGACATTTAAAGTGTTTGCAGTTTGAAGTTACTAGGAAAAAGCCTGTATGAAAATGTCTGTACAAGTCTTTATGTGAACATGTTTTCACTTCTCTTGGGTAAATTCCTAGGAGTGGAGCCCCCAGATCACATGGTATATATTTTAAGTTTGGAAAACTCTTTGGAGGCTTTTCAGAAAGTCGCCCCCATTTTACATTCCTACCCGCAATATATGAGAGTTTCTGTTGCTACACATTCTTGCCAACTTTTGACGTTGTCATCTTTTTTATTTTAGCCATTCTAAAAGGGTTGGAAACAGTATCTTCTAGAAGTTTTGATATGTATCTCCCTGATGGCCATGATTTACCCAGCTTCTACACACACACCCTCGCCGCTCACCCTCCCCAACTGCTGCTGTCTAATAAATGTCTTCCAGGTGTTTGAACATGCCCTTGTTAATCCCTGGCCCATACTCACCATTCTCTTCTCACAACCTGAAATTCCTTCTCTGCCCTCTGACACCCACTTCTTGACTGGCTAGTTCTAGTCATCATTCAGGTTTAAGCTTGAATATCATTTGCTTCAGGAAGCCTTCCAAGACCCTCTTCTTGCCTCTATAGAAGAAAACCCTTTATTGTTATACTGTGTTTAATTACATGTCTTCCCTGCTCTTTTCTGAGGGCTGGGACTAGGTCATTCTTGCTTATCTCCTACATTTCTGAAGCATAGCACAATAAATATTTGCTGAATGAATGGTAGAAGTAAATAAGGGAAGTCTTCAGAGATGAGGTAATATTTCAGCTGAGTGTTAAAAATGAGTAAGACTGAAATTATCCAGTGCACAAAAGGAAAAAAACAAAAATCCAAGCTGAACACAGGCAAATTCCTAAGAAGCACGAAACAGCATGTGTCTGAGGATACCCGTGGCTCAGAATGCGTAAGAGTAGAGTGTGAGGCAGGAAGTGATTGGAGATAAGTGATTGGAGATAAGGATGAGCAAGTTGGGAAGAATCAGACAGAAAAAGTCAGTATGTGTCCGGCAAAGGAGACTGGCCTGTTCCTTTTGAGACTGAAGCACCATAAAGCATTTTAAAGCAAACATGGTGGGACTCACATATTAGAAAACTAATTCTGTTGATGAAATGGCAGATACTTAGAAGTGGCACAGCTGGAAATGGAAAGACAATCTGGAGGTTTTCACAATAGTATGAGACAAGAGCAATGGAGATGAAAAGCAAGGGTCAGAGTCAGGAGACACTGAAGAGGTAGAAGTCACAGAGCTTAGGGACTGACTGGATGTCACACGAAAAGGGAGGTGGAAAGGCAGAGCACCACAGAGGTAGAGACTATTTGCCCACTGTTTCTGGGGCAAGACTGCCTGGCTTGGGTCCTATTTCCACACTTACTAGCTGGGTGACCTTGGGCACTTTCCTTAACACTCCTGCCTCAAATCCCTCAACAGAAGAACGAAGATGATAAAGAACCTTAACTCAAGAGAATGCTAGAGGATTGGCTGAAATAAATACAGGAGTGCTTAAAATGTGACTCGAGTGCCTTACACAGTAAGCACTCGAGTGTTATCTCTTACTATTGCCACTAACTAGAGAACAAGAAAGAAGTCCAGGCTGGATCTTTAGATCTGGAAGTAGTCCAAATGCCTGGTAATTAAAACAACAGTGTGGAAGAGCGTGCAAAATGAAGAAAACCAAGCAGTGTTCCCCAACAGGTGAGAAGAGGAACATTTCGGAAGTAAGCAGAAGAGGAAATCAGAGAGGTAATGAAAAAGGAACGGTCAGCAGTGTTAGAATAGACCCGAAAGTGAAAGAGCTCAAGGTCACTTCAAAGCCAAAAGAGGAAAGAATTTCGAGGAGAATGGAGTGGTCGATGTCAATGCTGCAAAAACATACTCTCTGAGGCTTGAGAAAGTATCCAAGGGATGGATGGAGCACCTGAGAAATCCCTCATGGCTTTTACAGGTCTCCATGACATAAACAGATGCCAGTGGTTGAAGGGAATGAGAGGTGGAAGGATAACCGCCTTACTCAAGATGACCTGGAATTGAAGAGGTAGGGATAGAGCATATACTTTCCAAAATAAACATAAACCACTACTTTGACTATTAGAACTAAAGTTATTTTAGACCCTGGTGCATTGCTTTCAGTGCTTTGATGAAACGCTAAATATCTTTAGATTCTAAACTCAATCCAAATCTGCAAATGACTTTGAATATCACAAGACACACTGTAACTTCCCATTGCTCTATAAATTTTATAGCAACCTTCAGTTAAATACCAAAAAATTCAACCTGCATAAAACATATAATGAATTAGTCTGAATAAGAACATTAATAGTCCAATTTCTCAGAAAACCCAGGATGCACATTAGTTAAGTTTGGATTCTTATTTAAGAATATAACATCAAATATTCTTCTGATTTCAAGAAGCAAGCAGAGATAGTTGAGAAGACGGTGGAAGGTTCACTTAAATATGAACCTAGGGAAAAAAAGGTAAGAAGATAGTACAAAGATTACATAAATAAAGAGTCTGCATTCTTGCCAAGGCAATGAAATCCACCAATTTGGTGAAGATAAAAAATATATACTAACTGATGGTTACCTTCCTCCTAGCAAACATTTGGAGCCCTTTTTAACACTAAAAGATCCACAAAGAGAAACTGGTCAAGACTTTGGTGAATATACAACCTGTTCTTAGAGTCTAACAACTCGGTGGGTTTCTCCACTCAACACTGGTCTCAATAGCAAGAGCAGATGCAATATAAAAGCTGTTTCAATATCTCAGAGCCCAGAGAGGAACAATGAATATGTAACATGCTGTATGCTAGTCAAAGGAAATGCCAAGGCTAACGTTTCAGCTGCTTGACTCTCAATAAGGGTTCACATTTTGATGTATTATAAACATCATGCAGTATTTAACTGCATTTAGCCAAAAATATTCAAATGTGAAGGCTAAAAAGTTTTAAAAAATTACTACACCAGTCATTTTCAAAATAAAACAAGCGTAGAAGATAATACACTGATTATTTAATGGAAGGCAGCTTCTTTTAAATCCACTGGATATGTATCACCAGTAGGTACCATGATTATAACTGACTAAATTATTTCAGATCACACAAAAAACAGAAAATATAGAAGTTGTTTACATAGATCTCTCTTCAGTTAACTAGATTTTCACTTTTAAAAGCTTATAGAGTTGAATAATAATGCTGCTAGGGGGAGGGGATAAGAATCAAACAAGTCACTGCTAGAATAGATTATGAGGATCGTTTGAGTTATGTTTCTGTTAAGTTCCCACAATCGATTGGTATTCTTTAGGGACAATGAAAGCTTACGTGGAACTCTGCTGGAATTAACAGGTTCTGTTCTGCAATAGCTAGCTTGCAAATTTAGGTACAGATATTTAATCCATAGCTCATCTTCAAAAAGAGAAAAACAAGCCACCGCATAAGCATTACACCAGAAGTCACACAAAAAAAATCTACTAGTAATGCCACTTAGTACAAGCTCAGAATTTTAAATAACAGGAGCAAACCTAAACATCTATTAAGTTTTCCTCCGAAAATATACATTTAAGCAACTAACACTAAGAATGTTTTGTTCAAGTAAGTGTTGGGGGTGGGGGAGATACTATTACTATAGTTCTACAAATAAATGTAGTAAGTGAATAAAAGTGAATTATTAGAGCTAGAAGAGAGAAAACTTTAGCAAATCTTGACCAGAAACAGAACTCATCTTCTCTAATCTGGCTATAATATATATATATATTTTATATATATTTTTTCCTTCAAGCAAAATGATACCATTGAGGATCAAGCCTATATTCCAGAATATTTTCCAATGCCAAAAAAGCTGTTCTCAGAAGGAGTCTGAGTGAGACAAAGATTGAGCACTAGATTCTAATCTGCAGTCCCCTCCAATATCTTACCATCTTTTATCTTTAATATTGGACTGATTCATGAAATTGCCATTTTTGTATATCAAAAGTAGTCAACTATTGGCAATTTTATATGGCTCAACCTAAGAAAAATAACCAACATAATAAAAAAAAAAGAAAGGGCAAAAACTTGCATCCAGGTAGAGTCAGGAGAAAGAGACCATCCGCAGGCCATAAAATTGGCAAGATTTCTGACAGATATGGTACAAGTAAAACTGAAATAATTCAAGTATTGACCTGCAACTGCCCTGCATGAAAAATCAGCATGGAATCCCAGCATAAATAAGAAGATTCTGAGAGATTCTGTCAACAGCTCCTAATCTGAAGGGCCAAGGGCTGAGGCAAAGCTGAATCTTGGTACAGATACTAATCACAGATTCTTCATCCTCATGGCACTTGTGTGAGCCCCCCTCTGCAGAAGTCTCTCTGCCCATGCACTTTGACTGCTGCAGAGGTAGTCTCCTTAATGAAGCCATGCTGCGAGAGAGCCAAGCATGGCTGGCCCCACCTCACCACAAGCAGCAGGCAGCAGACCCAGTTTCCTTCTGAGGTGGCTGGACTCTGTGAAGCAGCACCTTTGGACACACATCTCCTACCTGGCTTACAGGCCACACAAAAACAAAGCTAGATGGAGAAAGCCAGCCTCAGGCTCAGCAGCTACACCAAAGAAACAGAAAACCCTTCATAGATGGGGCACTCCTTTTTCAATCTTCTCATAGCCCAAGCTCCTCTCTTCTCACACCCTGTCCTATTTATAACCAGGGCACCTTCCCCAACTGCTGATCCCTGCATCTCATATAATCTTGCAGGATGTAATTCTCCAACAGAGGAACTAAGGAGGCATCCTAAGTTCCTATTAGCTAGCTTTCTGGTTTGCAAGCAATACAAACTGACTGTGGATACTGTCTTGAACACAGAGAACTGAAGACAGGATAAAAGTGCAGGTTTAACTAAGGGCTGAAGGAAAATGAGAGAACACAGGGATCTTATAACAGGAAGAGTCTTGCAAATACAAGGTGCTGTGAGGAATGATCAGTAAACATTCTTCTGTTTCTGCTTCCCTCCCTCCATCTGTCAGCCCTCACTTCACTCTCTAAAGATTCAAAGCCCTGGGAAATAACATGCTGATTAACTGAGCTCAGGTCACAGCTGACTTGTCTGGGCTAGGACAACAAGGAGGAGGAGCTGAACTCTTTGGGTGAGAGACCACTTCCCAAAAGGAAATTAGGTGAAGTGGATGCTGGTCAGCCAGTAATAACTAATACCCACAGCCAGGAAACTGAAAGTATTTGGTTAGAAAAGAAAGGGATTCAAGGCAAGTTACACCATGTTTTGGGACAAATTCCAGGTGTGGATACAGCTGTTGTTGCTCGCAGATAAATAAAAAGGAGGAAAATACTTGGACTTATGGACAACAATACAAAAAGCACAGAGGTAAGGTTAGAGTCAAACACTCAAAGCCAGAAAACACTCAATACCAGAGTACTGAACTGAGGGGGTGGTAGGGAAGACTCTTGGGAAAAAAACTCCCAAAACATAGTAAATATAACAAATTACAAATGCATATGAAAAAGAGAGACTAGAGACACAATAACAAGGCACTTGAATTCTAAAACAAATGAAACAAAAGCAGTAGTAAATTAGTAAGTACAGAACACATAAGCTAAAGAAACATTTGAATTGATTGATGGGAATCTTAATGGAAAGTTATACATACCTAGATATATAACCCTTAGTGAAAATTTAAAATTTCATAAATAAAGTAAGTGAGCATGGAGAAAAAGTTGCCTTCAATGAAGCATTACATAAGAAAGCTTTAAGACAGAAGAGAAAAAAAATTTTATAGATAAAATATCCCATAATAGGGACTGAGCACAATGGCTGATGCCTATAATCCCAGCACTTTGGGAGGCTGAGGCAGGTGGATCACTTGGGCCCAAGGGTTCAAGACCAGCCTGCACAACATGGCAAAATCTCATCTCTACAGAAAATACAAAAATGAGCCACCGTGGTGGTGTGCGCCTGTAGTCCCAGCGACTAGAGGGCTGAAGTGGGAGGATCACCTGAGCCCAGGAGGTTGAGGCTGCAGTGAGCTGTGATCATACCACTGCACTCCAGCCTTGGAACAGAATGGGACTCTGTTTCAAAGAAAAATTAAAAATTAAAAGAAAACTCTCCCATTATAGAAGACTTCAGCATTAAGAATTACATATGGTATCCAGGAGAAATACTCAAAGTCTCAAATAAAATTTTAAAAAGCACAAATGTTCATTGGGATCTTAAAATGTGCCAGGCATTGTGCTAAGCATGGTGTTTGAATTAATTAAATCCTCACAAAAACCAATAAAATTGGTTTCAATATTATCCTCATTTGACAAATGAAGAAACTGAGGTATAGAAAAGTTAAATAACTTGCTCAAAGTCAAACAGTAGATGGGACTTGGCAGAATTTGAACCTAGGCAGCCTGGTCCCAGTTCCCAGCCTTTAGAACCACCTTCAAGTAAAAAGGACAGCAAACTCAAGCAAACGAACAACAAAAGTGGCAGTATAATAATATTAATTATAAAAAGGAGAAAAGATGGTGTCAATGATGACACATACAGTTTACAATAAAGAAAAATAAATCTTAGTCTAGGAGTGCCCACCTTGCAGTCCCTGCCCCATAGTAGATGTTCGGAAAGTGTCTGTTGAATGAATGAATGAGCTAATACGGAAGCCAACAAAGATCAGGCAAGAATGGGAAAACACACACACACATACACATACACACACACACACACACACACACACACACACACAAAATATCCAAAAAATAAGAGCTGACAGGGGAACAGTAGCAAAAAATAAGTACAGTCAGTTCTGCTATAAACACTTGTTTTGAAAATGGGAATGAGTTCCCAGGTGATTGATTACATAAGGAAATAAATTTTGCCTTGCTTATGCACAATTCAGTCTCCAAGAAACATTGATGAAGGTACAAAACTTCCCTCAGCTGAACAAAGCTGTATAAGGAATGCACAAGGCACACAGACACACTTCAAACATCTACCAGCTCCCTCAGTTCATCAAGGGTTATGAGCCACAGTCATCACATGTGCTATTCAACTTTCCAACAGATTTCAGCTAACCTACTTGCCATTACTTTTCAGTAATAACTCGAATCGATATTCCTTCCAATACACCCTTCCACAAGCAAACTTTAGGCCTTTTTCAAGGTAAACTGGCATATTTATTTATGCATTTTTAAACCAATTTCACACAGGCAAAATTGGATTTGCATCTTTATTAGGTTTCCATCTCTTGTGTGTGTCTACGTCACTAATGAAGTTTTAGAGTGCTATGCTCTAACTGTACTTTTTCATGAGCCCTGGGTTTAATATTGCACAATTTTGCATAACACGATTTTTAAGAATGTGTATATAATATGACAGCAAAACTGAGTGTACAAAGATAAAAATAGCAATTGTAAAATCCTGAATTAGCAGATACCAAACTCTATATTCTACAAACACCACCTTTTCAAATACCAGTAGAGGCTTCATCAACATTGATTACACATTAAGTCATAAAAAAAAATTCAAAAAACTCTAAAGAATAAAAAGTATACAGGCCAGGAACAGTGGCTTATACCTGTAATCCCAGCACTTTGGGAGGCCAAGGCAGGTGAATCATTTGAAGTCAGGAGTTCAAGACCAGCCTGGCCAAAATGGTGAAACCCTGTTTCTACTAAAAATACAAAAATTAGCCAGGCGTGGTGGCGGGTGCCTGTAATCCCAGCTACTTGGGAGGCTGAAGAAGGAGAACCACTTGAACCTGGATGGCAGAGGTTGCAGTGAGCTGAGATCACGCCACTGTACTTCAGCCTGGGTGACAGAGTGAGACTCAGTCTCAAAAAAAAAAAAAAAAGTATACAGTCCATACTCTATGGCCATAAGACATTAAAGCTAGTTTATAATAAAGTATAACTGGGAAAAAAAAGAACTTGCAAACTGAAAATTATTTTTCTAACATACTTAAATCAAAAAGAAAACAGTAGTACAGTTATTAAATATTTACCAAAAAATACAATAAGAAAATAGCATATAAAAACATATAAAAAACTACTCAGCATATTGCTAAAAGGTAAACACACAAATGAACTTATTAAGTAGACTGGTTCATTTAGCATTAGTGAAACTGAGTAGAAGGAATTACAAAACATGAAAGCAGATAGGTCAAGAGTAAAAATTGGTAAAATATAAATAGGTTCTAGGAGGGTAAGGTGGGCAAAAACCAATAAAATTAAGTAAATCAAAATGAAGAAAAAAACCAGATTCCCAAAAGAAGCAACAAAAAAGCAAAAATAACTACAGATGGGATAAATTCTTAAAATCAGAAACAATCTGAGAATATCTATAAAATTATTTTCTTAGAAAATATGAAATATTATTCACGCTCAAGAAGTAATGTAAGACCTAAAGACCTAAAAAAAAAAATTTTTTTTTAGAGTTGAGGTCTTGCCCACTCACCCAAGCTGGAGTGCAGGGGCATGATCACAGCTCATGGTAGCCTCCAATTCTTGGGCTCAAGGGATCCTCCTACCTCAGCCTCCCAAGTCACTGAGATTATAGCCATTAGCCACTGCACTTGGCAAAAAACTTAAAAGTTAATCAAAAAATTACCTTTATAAAACAAACACCAATGCCTATGTGGTTTTATAAGACAGTTATTAATGTTTAAAAGGTTGCAAACTACTGTATCTAAACTACAGATTCAGAAATGTTGATGTGATCTGTTTGGCACTGTGTGTGTCTGTGTGTGTGTGTGTGTGTGTGTGTATATACGTGTGTGTGTGTATGCATGCACATGTGTGCATGTCCTGGTACATTAATCTAAATTAATAGCTAACATTTCAATGTAAAAATTCTAGGTATTTTACATAATATTTTGGAATTCTAGCTTGTCCTGAGTAACTGGAGGGATATCCTGACAACTCTGGTTCCAGTGGCAGCACATGGCTAGAGTGGACGTGGCTAGCCCCTTTGGATGAGGTAGTTAATTAATCCCAGTACTCATAGAAAATATACCCTTCACTTAAAGTACCTTCCTAGCCAAACCTGTAAGCATTTTAAGCCTCCTATCAGGAGGGAAAAAAAAAAAAAAATCCAATGGAAATTATAAAAATTCAATTCTCCCCAAATTATCTTTAAATGTTTACATCAATTTTCATCAAAATCCAAAGAGATTACTTTTTTGATGGAGTATGAAGAATTTAACAAATTAATTCTAAAGCACTTTGGGAAAATTAAATGTTCACTCATTGAAAGAACTTTTTAATATAGTTAAGAATAATGTATCATATATTTCAAAATAACTAAAAGAGAATTCCAATGTTCCTAACACAAGAAAATGGTAAATGTTTGAGGTGACAGATATCCCAATGACCCTGATTTGATTATATGTTATATGCTTATATTAAAATACCAGATGTACCCCATAAATGTGTACAACGATTACGTATCCATAATAACTAAAAATAAAAACTAAAAACATAAAAACTAAAAACAAAAAGACGAGAGGGAACTTCAACTGTCAATTAATGAAATATATCATAAAGGCACAACAATTGCAGTCAAACAGAGAAGTCCATGAAACAGATCAAAATGCCCAGGAACTAAAGCATATTTAAATATAATAAAGATTGCACTTCAAATCACTAGGAAAGGATGGACTAATTCAACCTTGGGGAGGCAGGATGGCGCAGTGTGCAAAGGAGACAGTCTCTGGAGCTGGACAGTCTGGACCACATGGAATACCAGGCTGCCCTGTGACCCTGGACAAGTCAGTGTCCTGATGTGTAAAACAAGGATAACAATTGTACCTGTTTCACAGAATTGCTTAGAAGATTATTATCTACAATTTGTAAAGTGCTTAGAACAGGTACTAATACAGTAAGCGCTGTATAAGTGGCAGTAAATAAATTAAAGAAAACAATTCACTATAAGATAATTCGTAACTCCAGGGGATACATGGAGATCAGAAAACCTCCCATCGTAACATATTTTTTAAAAAATCAGTTTTTTAAAAAGTGAATGGTAAAAAATGAAATTAGGAAGAAAAAAAGCACTATTTATTTGACCTCTAGATTGGAGAAAACTTTTTAAAACATGACAGCAAAAGCAATATCTGAAGAAAACAGAATAACAGATTTGAGAAGATAAATGTGTTAAAATTTTGTATATCAAACGCTTAAATATGAAAATAAAAATTTGAGAAAAAATATGAGTTAAGGAATATAAATACTCCTAAAAATCAGTAAGAAAAAGTATAATAGGCAAGTCACAAAAACCTTCACCTGTATGAGAATATACGCAACATTGTTACCAATGAAATATAAAAATTAAAATGAAATTTTTCAACCATCAAATTGGCCAACAGTTTCAAAAATTATATTGCTGACCAAAAAGCAAATAAATTGATATTTTCTATATGGAAGACTGAAAAATACACTGAAACAAACTTATACAGGAGTCACTTTAATTATATGCTTTAAAAAAACTTTTAAACTATTAAGTCACTTTGACCTAGTAATTCCATTTGTGGGACAAAGTTGGAACATAAGATTTTTTTCCCCCCAGGCAGAGTCTCGCACTGTCACCCAGGCTGGAGTGCAGTGGCACTATCTTGGCTCACTACAACCCTCTGCCTCCTGGGTCCAAGCAATTCTCATGCCTGAGCCTCCTGAGTAGCTGGAATTACAGGCGTGAGCCACCATACCTGGCTAATTTGTTTGTATTTTTAGTAGAGACGGGGTTTCACCACATTGGCCAGGGTGGTCTTGAACTCTTGCCCTCAGGTGATCCTCCCATCTCGGCCTCCCAAAGAGCTGGGATTACAGCAGTGAGCACCCAGTGGAACATAGGATTTAAATGCAAAAGATTCAAATGGCTTTTTCAGAGATGAACCAAAACCAATGAACATGGTATGTGAAGAAATATTTTAAGTTTCAGATATAAAGCTAAGAATTTTCACCATCTAAAAATTCAATACTTAATTCATTGTACAATTAATTTTTAATACTACCAAATTCCAAAAAAGTTTTAAAACAAACCTTTTAACAGCATCCTTCTTCTGAATATCTATAATATCCCACCACTTTGAAAGGTAAGAGATCTCAGACCAAATAAACTTCCTCCGTGAGTCTTCTTTCAGCTTTAGGACCATGTTATTAAAAATATACTGAGTCTTGTCTCTAAAGTAGTCATTGAAAGTCTTCAACCAACCTAAATCAAGACACAAATATACCACAAAGGTCTGATTCGTATGGCTGATTTCAACTCAGTCACATTCCACTGCATTACTTTGGACATCCTTAGAAGTTTCATTCATAGACATATTTTTAAATTTAACAGGTGTTTTCAATTAATGAAACTCCATTTTAGTTGTCATGAGACTCAGAAACCCACTAATATTAAAACAATGAAAACACTCTGAAAACTGCACAAATTCAGATATAAATGAGAAAAATAAGATAGATGACTGAAGGCCAAAAAGCAGTTATTTATATCTAACAATTATAGCATCTAATTCAATTTTTTATCTCTAGTTTAAGGAATTTTTTTTGAATTTTAAAAATCTAAACAGTGTTAACAAGTTGGCAGTACTGTTCTCAAAATATACGATCCAAATTTTATCCTCTCATGCCACGTCTAAAATTCTTCACCCATTAAATAAGTTAAACTAAGAAGAAAGAGATCGCAAGTATACACTATACCTAAAAGCTTGCAGCAGATCAATAAGGTAATTACAGCATAAATATGAATACTGAGAAGTAGAATTCTGCAAAAATACAGGTATTTGTTCCCAAAAGCTGTTCATTATTCAATTCCTTAGAAGCACAAAGTAACACTAATCAAACAACAAATGCAAACGCATAATAGGTAAAATTTTTCAAACAGAGAATTACAGATGTTGACAGCTTGGTTCTCTGTTTTTTCCTATATTTTCCAAATATCCTGGAAATTTTATCTAAAATTAATTGCAATTTGGCTATAAGAAACATAAAATTTTTTAACACCAACAGGTCCAAACATAGCACCACAAGGCAGACTACTAAGATGGCCAAGCAAAAGCATACACAGCCACCTAATTGCACCTACTGGTGGCAGGCAAAGTAGACTCCCTAAAAAATAACCTGTTCCTATCTAAAAAACCTTATAGGGAGAAGTTTCTATATATCCCAGCTGAACTATTGGTCTATTGTTTCCAAACTTACATGTGAGAGAATTAAAAATAAGGGGGTCCAAATGGCTGTTTCTTATCTGTATATAGTTCAATTAATATGTATACTGTATTTGCTGGCAAAAAAATAAATAAAAAACAAAAGCCTGCCAGGGCAGAGAAGACAAAACTATTCTGATGATGTGAATATGAGCTTTTGAAAAGAGCACTGCAGCTATGACTTATTTGTTCCTCTTGCTTTAATTGAAATCTACTCATTCATCCTACAATTACTTACTGAGCACCTACAATGTGGCAAGTATGAAGCTATGGGACCAAACAGAAATACACTGTCAAATAGTCTTTATAGGACTTTCTTCATCTGGGGCACTTTTAACCTGGTTTGACACCGAAGAACACTTCCTGGATACTTCAGTTTTTTCCACATTTAACTAAAAAAGCCTGTGTCTATTTTTAAAACCTCAAAGATATTTCATTAAATAGTGGTCTGCAAAGAATCCCACCTAGCTTCACCAAAGTACTAACCTGGAGCACTGCCCCCAGAGCACTGAGCCAGGATCCACCTCTGGATTCCCAGGGAATAGCCCAGAAAACTCAATCAACCATTAAACAGGATGCCCTAACTCCCGGATGACCATACTAACACCACCAAGTTAAAAAACATCAAGTGCTCAGAACTGATATCATCATCAGTCTTTAATTGCCCTTTCCCATATCTGTACAATTAAACTAGGTAAAGGGGAAATAAAAAATATTCTGAACACCTAATTTGTAAAGCAGACAATTAAAACACTTACATAAACTGCTCCACATTTTAAACATATATTGGTTACCCAAAATTTCAGTTTCCACTGAATTCACCCTATGCCCTTGTTATGGACAGATCTGTGTCATATGCCGAAGTCTCACTACCTCAGAAGGTGACTGCATTTGGAGACAGGTCTTTAAAGAGGTAATTAAGGTAAAATGTGGTCATGAAGATAGGCCCTAATCCTATATAACTATTGATGTACTTATAAGAAAAGGAGATTAGAACACAGATACACAAGGAAGACCATGCAAAAACACAAGGAGAAAACAGCCATCAACAAGCCAAGGAGAAACGACCTCAAAAGAAACCAACTCTGCCAACACCTTGATCTTGGACACTAGACTCCAGAACTGTGAAAAAACAAATTTCTGTTGTTTAAGCCACTTAGTCTGGTACTTTGCTATGGCAGCCCTAGCAAACTTCTTCAGTCCTAGAACAAATCAGCATCATTACCATCCAAGAAATAAAGATTGCAATGTGGGAAGAATTTATTTTATCAAATACCAACATAATATTTAACTGAACATACCCTATCTACCTACTTATTGCCAAACTGAGCTAAATTCAAATGTACGTAACTAAATCTATTTCTGTACCATGCTTTTATTATACACGTGCAACAAGGACCATGTAAATGAAATGGTTCTGTTAGAATTATCGTCTTTAAGATATCACATAATACCTTTTACCTAAATTTTAAGGTTCAAACTAATTCCTAATTATCTGGCTACTAGCTAAAGAACTATAAATAGTGAAATGCCTCCAAATTAATTTGATACTAAAACTCCAGTAATCTAGCATAAAAGGCAAATTTTTAAGGGTTAGTCTTTATGAAGATTGATAAGTAAAAGTTTTTTTGTGTGTTTTTTATTAATCACAACAATTTATTTTCAACATTTATAATCTGTGATGAATGAACTAAGGCCATTTCAAAAAAGAGTTTATCATGGGAGTTTTCATAGAGGAATCACAGTGACTGATTAGTCCATTTTGCCTGCAGCACTTCATTCACCCCTCAACAATCATAAGGAAAATACGGTAAAGACATTCACGTGAGCCAAAATACAAGCTCAGAGATGTCAACCTGAAAGCCTTCCATAAAACTCATACTAATATCACCACCATACAGCATAATTAATGAAGAATGAACTGAAAGATAGCCTCTTGCAGCTTTCAGTACTGAGTAATATAACAGTAAATTAGCTTTTATTGTTTTTATACAATAGAGTAATCAAGTATTCCCTTTTACACTGAATTGGTTCTTTCGTTTTCAAAATTACTGTAAAAACTACAATTGTATATTATCATGAGACCAACCAGAAATATAGTATTTTACAAAAAGTGGTAGGGGATGAATTTTCATGACATAAAATTATATTCCTACCTCTAGATTTAATAATCTTAGGACACTGAGTTGCAAACTGATTTACTTAAGTGGTCAATTCACAGCTTTTTTTCTTTCTGTTGAATATACTTGAAAATTGAACCAGGACTAGAACAGCATTAAGAATACCTTTCAATTTATTATTTTCCATTCTAACACTATTACTACCCATAAAAAAGCTAATAGCTATTTTAAATAAGTGGGGAAATATTTAAAACAAAGAGTGCATAATTACAAGTTCCACAAAGCAAGCATAAACCCAAATTCGATACCACTATTTAATTATTTTTTTTAAGTTCTAAAATAAAAAACAGCTAATAAAGCTGGAAACTCTATTGCCTATATTCAATGTCTATAAACAATTAAGTACCTAGTAACTGTTCACAGACAAATCACAATTTAATTTTTAAATTTTGAGCTCCCAGCCATAGGTTGGAAATCTAGAGACTATGCGGAGTTCTGATGCTCTTACAGGAACATTTAGTTTTATTAGGTCCAAGGGCACATAGTAAGTACCACCATGAGGACCTGGGCAAGAGGTACCTGGCCCTGAGCCCTGGACTTTAAAAGGACCTCCCTATTCTTCTGACTACACCCCTTTCAATTGGATAAATCCACAGGACAAACTGACCCAGAGCCTGCCCTGCCCTTCTGAGTACCAGGGTCCAGAAATCTGTCTAAACAGCTCCAAACTGGAAGCCTACTGGGACTCTTGTAAGTCTTTCCCCATCAGGGCACTTAACCCTAACAAATGGGAACCTCTCTAGCCTAAACAGTGGCCAAGAGGCTGTAGTTTGTAGGGATGTAGACCTGGCACCAGGATCTCTTCAGGCAAGGTCCTTCCTGGTTTGGCACACGGCCAGGACGGGGAGGAGAAGGCAGTTGGCCTGCCCCACAGGCTAGCTCTCCCCAGAGCTACAGCAATCTAAACCTACATTTGGTCTTCCAGATCACTGAGCTACTTCTCCAGGCAAGAGGAGAAGACCTATTTTTCTTTAGTAATTTATTACTTTGATTTATAACTTTTAAATGTTTAAACACAGGGTATGTGGGCCTCTGTGTACTTTGCCCCAGATCTTGCAAATTTTAGAAGCAGGTCTGAGCACACACTGCCACTCAAACTTAATCTAGTATGTTTAAAATGCAAACATATAAAAGCAAGAGTTCAATAAGTACTTGATACGATGAATGAAAGGTATAGCCAAAAGCTCTGGGAAAAAAGTACAAATGCAAATTTATTACTTCAACTAGAAATGAAACTAAAGATAAAATGATACAACACTATTAGCTTTAATATGTTCCCTCTCTGTTCTGATACCTAATAATCATTGTCCAATATTTTTAAGTTTCCAAAATATTTACATTTTAAGAGGATCTGTCAGCCCTAGGATGATTAAAACACCCATCCCTAAGAAGGCACCCCGCTCCACAAAGTACTGTTACACTGCTATGGTTTTAATTGCTATAATGATTTTTTCTTTTATTTTTATTTTTATTAATAATGATTTTTAAAGTATATTAATTCCACTCAAAAGTTAAATAAGCACCAACCTTCAGGAAAACATGAGAAGTTTTTGAAAAAAAAAATTACATCCAGATAAATAATACATTGGTAATAAACAATTAACACATGCAACTTAAGCCTTAAGATTTTTTTCCATTTCAATGTGATAAATATTCTCAAATTTTAAAATAAAGTTCATTAAAAACAGAAATATCCTTTGTTCTAATAATTTATTCTCTTTTATTAAATTTTAGATTCAAGAGGTATATTTGCAGGTTTGTTCCATGGTATATTGCATGATGTTGAGGTTCGGGCTTCTATTGATCCCATCACCCAAACAGTGAACACAGTACCCAACAGGTAGTTTTTCAACCCTTTCCCCCTTCCCTCTCTCCCTCTTTTCAGAATCCTCAGTGTCTATTGTTCTCATCTAGCATTTAAGTTATTTTCTAGGAACAAATGACAAACAGGTTTCTTCCATCACTCGGTAATCCTTCAATATTCAACTGCAACTTCTAGTCATATACTTAAAGGGTAACATACAATCTTAAATGGTATTACTATTACTCAAATATGCTGCTGATTAATTTTAATTCCAACATTTCTATTATAAGTTAGGCTTGCTTTTCCTCCCTGATAAACTGTGAAAGAGTTTTAATTAATGTTCTGATTTATTCATTCAAACACGTACCTTGCATCTAATAAGGGCAAAGCAATAAAGCAAAGCTAAATGAAAACAGATTCTACAGTGAAAATATGAACAAAATGCCATGGAAATAAAGAAATGGTAAAGTCTTACCAAAAGAAAAGAAGAAAGATTCTTAGATTAGTCATCATCTGGAGAGAGAAAAAGGGTGGTAGTTCCAAATAGAGGGAAGAGCATATGGAAAAGACAGGAAGTTGAGTATGGCTGCATTGCAGGGTACATGATGCAAACATGGTGAGAAATAAATATAAAAATAGAAGTGGGAGACAGATTATTGAAAACCTTCTAAACCATTCCTGTTTCTTACAGAGAACTTTGGAGAGAGGACGTGAGGGTTTTCTGACCTGCGCTTTCAAAAATAACTGTACTAAGAGTGTGAAGACTAAGAAGGCAAAGTAGAAGGAAAGAAACAGAAAATGAGACCACTGCAAAATTCTGTAAAAAATGGTTATGGACTGCAGTGGAAATAAACAGAGGGAAATAAGAGGTCAAGGAGACAAAATGAAGAGAACTTAGTAATCGACTAAGTTTCCAAGAGAGGGTAAGCAGACAGTCACAGATGAAGTTAAGGATTCCTGAGACCTATGAGATTCGGAAAACCTAGAAACCTGCTGATGCCTCTAAATGATTTTGAACGCAGGTTTCCAAAATAATCTAACCTGTTTTTCCCAGTTGATTCAGTGTCATTTAATAGTTTTCTAAGCATATCAGCTTTAATTCAATGAGGTTGTTTGAGAAAGATCATTTTTTGAATCCATACGAAATTTTACCCCACACAAAAAAACCTATCTGCATTACTGTTTGGACAGCAGGCGTTTTGTTCATCCTGCAGCTGTATACATACAGTGTCCAACTGTGACCCCTTATTATATTGCTTTTCTAAGTGCCCCTTAGAAGACCTGCATACTTTGTTACCTCATAGCTGCAAAATTTAGGATAATTTCTAAATCTGTGCTAAAGCTTTTCCCCTCCCTTATTAATGATCCCATCTATGAGCATCTAACACTGACAATACTTCAGGCATAGTAAGTCTTCCCCAACAGAGCTTGGTTATTTGAAATAATGAGAAAACTATCTAAAATATGAGAGACACTGTGAGAAGGAAAAGTGACTTTCTTTGGTGGGTTCCTCTTAGGGTACATGAGGGGGCTACTTAGCTTTAGACAAATACTGGGCAAATTATCAAAGTTTCTAAAAGAAACCAACTTAAAGGCTGGAAAATATTGCCGAGTGTGGTGGCTCAAGTCTGTAATCCCAGCACTTTGGGAGACCAAGGCGGACGGATCACTGAGGTCAGGAGTTCAAGACCAGCCTGGCCAACATGGTGAAACGCCGTCTCTACTAAAAATACAAAAAAAATTAGCTGGGCACTGTGGCGTGTGCCTGTAATCCCAGCTACTCAGGTGGCTGAGGCAGGAGAATTGCTTGAACCTGGGAGGCAGAGGTTGCAGTGAACCAAGATCACGCCACTGCACTCCAGTCTGGGCAACAGAGCAAGACTCCATCTCAAAAAACAAAACAAAAGCTAGAAAATATTGCTTGTAAATCACTTTCTAATTGTAGAAAATGTGGTAATGAGGAAAACCACTCACCATTTCATGTACTAATGTAGTATTTAAGGACAGAGACATTCATTTCAATAAAGACAAACCAGAAAAATCAGAAGGAAAAGGAGGATAGGAGATACTGCAGTGAGATGTCCACTTTTGCAAGACAGTTGAAAAAAATCTTTTTTATGATTAATAATACTAAAGTAGTTGACATTTGGCTTGGAAATACTTAAAAGACTTTCCTCCTATATGCTCAGCCTGTGGTTTCAGAATTATCCACAAAAGGCAATATATTAAAAACTGTTACAAGTCCTGGTTCTAGAAAAAGATCACTTGATTTCAAACCTAGACCTGCCATGAACAGATCACTTATGCTCTCTCCTGCCACTTCTCCCATGAAGTGAGGGTAACTACAGGACTCTGTCATAAAGTTGCTGAAAGGAGTAATGGATGTGATATATGTAAAATGCCTAGAATAGTGCACAGAACATAATAATTCCCTAAGTGCTAGTAATTATTTGTATTACCAGGGCACTGGAGAGTTTTGAAGCACCCAGGCTTGAAAGATAGACAAAGGTAACTGAAATTAGGAGAAAGAGGAGCTATTTAATGATCATCTACATTTCTCAGCAGCTGCTTAACATATGTGCTCCTCAAAGAATAAAGTCCAATGAGAGACCAAACCATCTATTCTTCCTCTAAAAAGGAATCTCAACACACATATTTTAGAGATCTCTAAAAACAGAATTCTAGATAGCCATATAGAGCCATTTAACTCTTAAGTGCTACAATTTTCTTCACAATTAAGGTTGTCAGATAAAATGCAGAGTGAAGTTGAATTTGAATTTCAGATAAACAACAAATAAATGTTTAGTATAAGCATGCTGCATGTGATATTTGGGACACACACACGCACACAAACTATTCATTGTTATTGAAAATTCAAGTTTAACTGAGTATTTTATATTTTTGTTTGCTAAATCTGACAACTCTATTAACAATCCAAAGTCCAGATAAATGTGTTAAATTGGCTAATGCCTACAACACAAGAAGAAAAGGAACAGAATAATTTTAACTAAATAAAGTATCTTAAGAGGCAATAAAAAGACGTAAATGGAAAAAACACAGATTTTACAATCAGGCAATCCTGAGCTTCAATTCACCAACCTCTGAGAATGTATAATTAAATTAACTGACTTTGAACAAATTACTATACCCTAACTTAGCCTCACTGCCCTCACCTGTTAAATGTGGCTTAATTTACCACTTTTCAGGGTTAAAGAATTACACAAAGTAAAAAGTAACAAAGAGCTGTCACTCACCTGACGCGGGACAGGCAATAAATGCCAGATCTCAGTCGTTCCTCATACTATTTTAGCTCCAGAAACTAAAATTTCCCATTATGGCAGTCAAAACCAAAGAATCCACTTTATCCTGCAGTAGCTATACCAAATAAAGTAGTCCCCAAACAGTGTTCACATACAACTTCTCCTTCTGATGACCGTCTCATTCTGATCAGTAAAGTTCCGTTAGCAACCAGACTTCTAAGTCTCCACCACCTTTCATCAAGTTTGTCCAACCTGCGGCCCATGAGCTGCATGTGGCCCAGGATGGCTTTGAATGAGCCTCAATATGAATTTGTAAACTTTCTTAAAATATTATTAAATTTTTTTGCGATTTTATTTTTTAGCTCATCACCTATTGTTAGTGTTAGTGTATTTTATGTGTGGCCCAAGACAATTCTTATTCCAATGTGGCCCAGGGAAGCCAAAAGATTGGACACCCCTGATAGAGACATTAGCCAACTATGGCTGACCAGAACTATTTTCAAATTCTAACTATACTTGGAAATATCTGAAAACATTACACTGATTTCCTCATGTTTTTATTCTTTTTTTACAAACTTTTTTTAAAGGATACATAATTATCATAATACTAAATGCAAACATCTGTCTCCTAATTTTATACACAAAAAAAGCTGAACTGAGTCAATAAAAATTTCTGCAAAAGAATTGTAAATGCACAAAAGAAAATTATTTTCCAGTGTAACTCTTGGGCCTAGGTCTTCCTACTATTTTAGAGTCATACCACAAGTGGGATTATTTTCTAATGTTCATTTCACAAATTGCTTAACTAACAATATGCTGTCCAACCTTCCATTTAGTATACCTTATCTTCTCTTCACACACTGTGATTTATTTGAAGTAAAATTAACCAAATAGTTCAGCAGTTTAACTAGTGGGAAGCAAAGAATTAAGATTGTAGATACAAAAGTGCTGTAATTGTGTTTTAATCAGCTTATTAAATACAACATGAACATGTATCAATCAACTAACATTTAATTTCATGGTCTATGATTCAAAACTTTCAAAAGCATAACAGTACAAAGTTATCAGCATTTACTTCACAATTCTTTTCCAATTCAGTCTGTACTCATGTAAAACACTTAAATATTTTATGACAATTGTTACATGTTTTCAGACTGTAACATAATTTGGAATTTTATTAAGATACCAACATATTGTGAAATTTACCTTTTCTTGAGAGATATTACCAACTCAGTCCAAAAAGAAAGATATCTATATACAGAAAAACACAGCAACATAAATTCACAAAGTTGGGGAACTAAATACAACAATTTTTTAAAAATCTGTTTCAAATATTTCTATCCCCAATAGACAAAAATCCACCAGTGAAACAAACTACTAAGCTAAAGCTCGTTTTAAATTGTTGCTGCAGAAAATGCAAACAAATCTCTCTATAAATCTCATTTAGAAAGAACACTGCCTAACTTCACATTCATTTAGGAGTATTATACAAAGATTTCCCATTACAGAGTCACATTTTGACTTGGAGCGTATATGAACACATCTTTCTCTTTTTCCTCTATTAAAATGAATGGTTTTTCATGATGTGAATAACTCAGGTTTTCACAGAATAATTTAGTTTGCCAATATTTTACTTTTGTTAAGGAATAGTGAAAATTATTAAGTCAGTGGATTCTTCTCTCTAGCATTTTGCTTGACAGCAAAAATCACTGTAGTTTTAAAAGGTTTGTTTCTGACAATTATTTTTTCCAAGTGGAGAAGGGTGTGAGAGTCAGGGTCATTAACATCTTTTACTAAGACAAAAAGATTCAGCAATAACTAGGATACCGAAAGAGATTACAGTCAGGAATACTTATTAGGGATGTCTACTCAGGAGATGACCTACTAACTAAGCAGGAATAGTAATGCAAACAACAAAAAAAAAGTCTAAAAATCAAGAGCCATCTTGCCCTCAAAGAGCTTATTACGGCCTGTTTCTAGTATACAAAATTACAAAAGAGTAATTTAAATAAGTTTTTTGTTTATTTGTTTTAGAGTAGAAATAAGTAGCCATCAGGAAGGAGGGAACTTAAAAGAAAAGCCTAGGCCAAGGAATAAGTCAAATGTTTCATCCTAGTTTGAAGAGTCAGATTCATTAGCTCATTAACTTATTTAGCCAAACTCTTAATGACTCAGTACTATGTGCCAGTTATGATTCTAGGCATTCCCAACACAGCAGTGAATAAAACAAAGTTCTGGCCCTTAATGAGCTAACATTCTAGTGAGGAGACCAAGTAAAAGTGCTGTAAATGTTTACATCTGCGAAGACCTGCAAGTGCGGAGGTGTGTGTGTGTAGTATGAGTATGTGGCGGAGGGGCTTCGAGAAAGGTCAAAGAGGCCTTATCTTTTTGGCAATTATTCTATATGCCAAGTGTTCTGCTAGGCCACGAGGAGAGTGTGTTTAATAGGAAGCATATGTTCTTTGCCACTAGAATTTACTTTAGTGGGAGATCCAGGTAAATTGTCAGGAAAGTATTCTGGTGCCCCTTGTTAGCTGTGTAACCTGGTAACACCTTCATCGTGAATCACGGCACTAACCTTCATGGGTATGCACTAAATGTTTGTAAAACATCTGGCACTCTGCCTGGTAAACCATAGATTTTATTATTATAGTTAAAAGCCCATGTATGGAATAACAAGAAATGAGATTGGTGAGAATTAAAAATGGCAGAAAAAGGGACAGAATAAAGGTCTTTTAAAAAAATCAAGAAAAAGGAAGAAGTGGGCGTCATATGAGGAAGACTCACAAGACATACTTAGAAGTATATTTTTAAGCCTACAAGGAAGATTATACTATGGAATCACATCACTCTCCCAATTAAGTAACAAGAATTAAACTAAATGTGATTGGCAGAAAGCGAAGAGAGAACAATTTAGATATTACAAGTGGCTCTTTCACCATTTCACTCAATAATTGAATATTCAACAGTGATTGAGATTTATAGAGAAAAAAAATCTGCAGTGCCGTAAGCTGTCTAGAGCCTACATTAAGTGTGAGCACCTCACCTCACTGAGTGTGAGTCAAGTAATCAAAGATATGTGTTTTTCATATGCATCCCCTAAATGCAAATGTACTAACTAATCTGTACTCAAGTGAATAAATAGCAAAGAAATCTGGATTAGATGTAATTTTCATCACCTTTTATAATTACTTTATAACTAACCCTGGCTTAAGATGCTACTCCACCTGTATGATCTCCATTTTACAGATATACAAACCAATGTGCCCAAGGACACACAGGCAATACACAGCAGAGCCAAGATACCAGCCTCATTCTGCCTGGCTCCAAATCCCTGAAGTCTTTCCATGATGCCCAGCCTTCCCTGAGTTTGGATTTAAAAGGTACAGGCTAAGATTAAGGAGAAAGACAATCTAAAATATATATGAGGAAAACATAACACCAACAGGTATTTGTAGGAAAAGATAAAGACATTAAGATCAAAGATAGGGAAATCAAGTCAGAAGCTGATGTGCAGTAATTGCTCATCATAAATTTCCAGAATATTGATTTCATACACTTTACATGTCAGTGCATACTAAATATTGAAGTAGTCTAGAAATTCAAGCATTTCAATATCTAAGCTCACAGACGACATCTCACACCCAAAAGCAGCACACACACACAAAAAAAATGCTTCACTAAATCATGTGTCCAGACCTAAAGTAACATGTTTTATTGTCTTAGAAATAGAAAAATAGGAATATCTGCCAATAAACTAATGGGGAAAAAATGTAAGTAGAAGATAAATGAATGTTGGAAGCAAAGAAAAAAACCTTCAAATTATTAGGTTACTAGTGCTTCTGACAGTAATCATGAAATCAAGATATTAAGAAAAGTAACACACTCTTTCAAAATAAGTCTTTAGAAATACACCCCCCACTCAACCTCCACAAAAAACAAAAAACGCGGCAACTAAATTATCTGTGCCTGTGTACTCAAACCAACAAAGACGTATATCAAATCCTATGTTCCATTACAATCGAAACAATTTTCCCTAATCTTGGCGGGTGAGGGGGGAGCGGGAGGCGGGGAAATCTATGGCCCCTGTAAATAAACGCCATCATATGTAGTAACAATAATGACAGCAGCTACTGTTGTGCCATACATGATTCTTTTACTTTTCACCCTACTGAAACAGATACTATTATCCTCATTTTACCAGGGAAAAAATTTGGTCTCAGAGGGATAAAGTAACTTGCCTAAAGTTGCCTAACACTGATAAATACAGAGAGCTGAGACTCACATTCGTATGTGCCTGAAACCAATCAACACCAAGGTTCTTAAACCATTTAATACTGCTTCTCTATTTTAAAGATTCAAACTTTCCCATGAGTATTCTGCCTCTTTTAAAGGTAGACTTCATAGACATGAAATAATTCTCCCATGCAACATTTTACAAAAAGTTACTAAAATCAACAATCAGTCTCTTAAAAGTATATACCGTTTTTCTTCCAAAGGCAAGCCCTTCTTTTTTGTTTATTACCACTTCATACTGCACAGATACTATCCTTGAATGGCACATAAATTGATAAAATGAGAACACTAAAACATAATGACACATAAAAGGAATACATTAATGTTAAAAGTCAGAGAATAATGTCTCAAAAATTTGAGAAGTGGCCTCTACCAGACTCTCATTGAAAGACTCTAGGCCTAAAGGAACTTAATAACCTCCTGGTTTTTTTGAGGTGCAAATTTTACCTGGGTCGTTATGGGAATGAGGCACCACAAAGACTTGAAGGGGTTCAGTGTCCCATTCATTAGATTCATAAGTAATGTCAAATCCTTGCTTCCAAACTCCACCATCTGGATTGTCAAAAGAAATTAGACTGTAAACATCCAACATCTAAAAATGTAAAAGAAAAAAAATTAAAGTTTAACCATTATTAATTTAAATTTAATGTTGGTAAATATTTGCTCAAAATTATTCACTGCTATACTCTGCATATATATTTTATAAAATAAAACTATTTCGGTAGACATTAATTGAGGAGTTTAGAGTAGAAAATATTTCATCACCATTTAAAGGCTTGAAATGCTATTTGTGCTACAAAACTACCCTGATAAATAATCCCCTCCCATCTGCTTCTCATAAAAAATAAGTTCATTCTATTCCTTCTTCCTCTACTTTATTTCCAAAACAATTTAATAGAAATTTATAGAAAAAGAACCAAGAAAAAAATTTCTGATGAAATTTGATAATGACCAGATATTTCAGTATTTTCAAAAATAGTACTGAAAATGATATTTTACTTTGAGCTGTCTTTATTTTATAGTAAATCTCATGTATGTTAAAAATCTATACCTGAACAAAAATACACCTATCTACAGCTACTCTTCCACGTAGCATATGTTCTATCTACCTATTTTATCCTAGAAGTAAAACTACAACAGGGTCAACTAGGCATAATCATATAAAAATTGAGAAAATTTTTTAAATTGAGATTTAGTTTTTATGTATCCTAATGTTTTCTAGCTTTTCAATGCAGTATTCCTGCTGGCTAATAATGTTTGGATGCAAAGGAAAAAACAGTGGGAAAAAAAATCTAAAACTTTACTTTTGTTCTTCACAGTCTCTATAATATTAAATGTGACAACACAACCAAACAACCTTTTGTAAAATTTAAATTATGTTAAAACTAGATTACAAAACTCACATCCGAATATATAAATGAGTTACAAAAAAAATTTAAAGGCCAAACAAATTACATAAAAGTCAATACAAAGTATTTTAAGGCAATAATATTTCTCTCCCTATGGAATATATGACTTTAATAAATAAAATAAAATCTTCTCAAGGATGAGCCGACAAATCTTTGGAAATGAACTGGGTAGGAGGATGTCTTAGCAGTCTCTGTTTCTTCCTTCAGTCCTGCAGCTCTCCCAGTACCCTCCTGACTTGCTCTGCCTGACTTCCATGGTTGCTCTGCAACTCCTTTCTGTCCAGCCCAGATTTAGACCACACAACAAATATA